>NW_008654512.1:3732-14493 GCF_000695815.1 Acanthisitta chloris
CGATCAGAAGTACAATAAGGGAATTTTTGCTGCTGCTGGACATCATCTCACTGCTTTGTTTTACTTCTGGTTTAATTTCCTCTGTGCTTTTGTTTGGGTAGGTCATTTGTTGAGGGACCTTTAGTGCTGTGAGTTTCTAAGGTAAAAGATTTCTTTCATTAAAGGAGAAAATATTTTCACAAATGCTGTTAGGAAATGTTTTCCTTGATCTCATGTATCACTACTAAAATACTGATTGGGAAGTTTCTATCTTGCTGCCATTTTTTGTTCATCTTGACGTCCATGGAAGTGATTTGGTTTTGCTACCTGCAAACCTAACCAACAAAGTGCTGCTGTTTGAGGGCACTAGCTGCTAAGTATTGGTGCAGTGCACTGGGCTGCCCAGGCTCAGCACCCCCTGTCCCTGTGGCTTTGCACTGTGCTGCAGAGGCTTTGCTCTGAAGGCTGTTCTGACCATGCCTCAGGGTACACATGAAGCATTTTGTTCTACTTGGCTGTTCAGCACCTTTCCCAGCACATTTGAAGAAATGAGGGGCAAACTGTGTAACACGTGCTCAAGTTCATTCAAGCCAATGCATCTTTGTGAACCTTTTGAATGTTTAATTATGGAACACTTGCATGTAGAACATTGTCATTTGCAGCCAAACTCCACTTATGATCTGCATATTGCCAGTCCAGTTTCCTCATTCATTGCTTGAACCTGCTGTTGTCCATTCTAAGGAATCTTTTTCTCTCTCTCACTGTGTAAAGCTTTTAGCTGCCCTGCTCTTCTGGAATTGCTGTTCTCCAGCCTTACAGGTGCAAGGCCCACTCTGTTAGCTTCAGTGCCCTAGAGTTACTGTAATTAGTCTTAACTTCTGCCTGGAGAGGTAAGGAAGACTTTCCTACAGACTGGATCATAGTTTCTTCCTGTTATAGGTTAGGAATGTTATTACACCTTTCTCTCTAACCTCCAGGTGTTGCCCTCTGGCAGAAGAAATGGGCCAGGGTTATCATGCTCACCATGATTGCTACTGCATTCACCTTCTGTGCCTTCAAGCCATAAGCTTGCCTGAAAAGGTCACTTATTTTCAGTCATTCTGATTTTATTTCTACTTCCTGAGTGACCTCTTCACTCCTAGGGGATAAGCTGTGATACTGGCAGCAGATCTTTAATAAAGAGGCCTTGTTTATGGTCCTCTGTGAACATGACCTCTCTCTGACCGTGGGTTGTTACTGCAGCCAAGAGCCTAGTCAGTTTGAAGTGCTCAGTTTCCGAGGTGCAGTGCAGCCCTGTTTGCCCTGTTGCTGAGCTGTTTTATAGCAGGGACATCTGTCAGGCTTGGCTTTGCTGAGTCCCAGCCCTGAATGCCAAGGTTGACTTAGGCACCCACAGCTGGTTGGTGCTTGCGAAACAGAGCTGTTAACCTTGTGCCTCTGTTTTCTCATGGTATTGACAGTTTCTGAGCTGAAAGGGCCCTGAGGTTAGAACAGCAGAGGAGCCCAGTGGGTGTTTGCCTTCTAAAGAAAGCAGCATCTTCTGCTTTAGGGTTGGACTCCATGATCTTTGAGGCCTCTTCTAACCCGGTTGATTCTATGATTCTAAAATACTAAGTGAGCTACGTGGCAAAAACACCCATCTGTGAAACAGGTGAGACTCAAACCCATCCAGGATTATGGATGGCTTAGCACCCCAGCTCAGCTGCCTCAGGATGCTTTGCAAAGGATGACAGTCTGTGTGCTGAGTATTGCCCCTCGTCTGCTCTCCCCATGCTGCCAGCAGTGCAGTACAGGAAAAGGGTGAGAGAATGAAGGGGAACCTTCATTACTGCATAGCTTGGACCAAGTCTGCTGAATCAGCATCTTGTGACAATTTCGGGTGAGCCCCGTCCTGGTGTGGCACTGGGCTGTGTGCTGTGTGAACAGAGTCACTCAAACTCCCAACCCAGCCCCCAGAGAATTGGGTCCTAAAAATAGGATCAACTCGGTGGGCTTTGTTGGGCTTTTTTATATAGGAGGGTGAACACAGCATGCCCAGTAACAGCCTCTGTGGCAAAAGAGGGGCCTGGGGGCAGTAGGACTCGTGCATAAGTTAGCCCTGCAGGAACCTGGCGAGTGTCAATCAGCACAGCTCTGTCGCAGCCATGGTCAGGTTGATACTTTGGCCACACCTTGGTAAATAATTTATTATCAACTCACATTGGCTCACTTCACTTTTCCAGTATGTGGAACTATCCTGCTTCCCCTGCCAAGCAACTTTCATCCCATCAGTCGGGGAGGGGGTGCAGGGGGAGGCAGTCTTTGCTTTTGCAGTTTCTTTTGAAATAATGAAATGCTTAATAATGGAGGTTTAAATTATCAGCTTGTTTCTATTGCCAGTTAATTTGCATCACTTCGGGTGAGTTCTCACTAGAGCATGTTGAAGAGGTTATTGTTCTGCAGTCAGGAGGAAACACCAGCATTATCTGTATTGGTTTTGCTAGTAGTGACTACTGGGTTAGCATTTCTGTAAGGCTGTACTTCTAAACACACCTCTGTGTGCTCAGACGGCGAGTGTGTATTACCACATGCTAACGTGTGAAAACCCTGGTCACCTTCATGCCCAAAGTCTCAACTCTTAGCTAGTCACAAGGCTTATTCACCCACAGAGCTGGAAGACGCTGCACCTGCCCAGCAGGAGCTGTAGAGGTGGCAGCTCGGGCAGTGCCGCTCGGCCCTGGAGCTCACACTGCAGCAGTGCACGCCGCGCTCTTACCTGGGCCGTCAGCCAGAGGGATGGTGGTGAAGGTGTCATCCTCCTCGTCCCAGGGCAGCTCCATTCGGTCTCTCTTCCCAGACCCTGGGCCGTGCACCGCGCGTGGCAGCAGCCAGCCGTGCTGGGTGGCATGTGACTGCCCTGCTGAATCTTTGATGAGTGTCCTCTTGCAGTCTCACACGTCTCGTTTCGCCGAGCGAGTCTCGGCTGAACCTTGAGCTCCATGCGGAAGTCACTGTGCTGGGAGGTGTCTGGCGACATGTGCTGAGCACACACTCGTTACAGGTTCCTTCTGTAACAGGACTGTGTGTCCACCCTCACTGGCTTTCGGTGCCATTCCTCGTGTCCTCCAGCACTGCGTGTGGTGTGTTGTGGGAGGGGATTTGACAGAGAAACAAGGGAGAGTAACTGAGCGTTCAAAAAGGTTCCTTACAGTCCAAGAAAAGGCAATGGACTGGTTTTGGAGCAGCAAATTTAAAATACAACTTCAAGTCCTTAAAGATTTGAGTGATTTTTATTTACATGAGCAGTTGCATCAAAGCCAATCTTAATGTGAACAAGGGAAGTTGTGTAAGTAAGTGTCTGATTTTCTGTGATAGTGGACAGGGGGAAGGAAGAGAAATCAAAGGCAACTCCACTTCAATCATCTTGTTTTGCTTCCTAAAGAATGTTGGACATAGTTTGAACATGTAAACTAGCAATTCACCTCACACCACTTACCTGGTTTACTCCTGGAACAGAATGTTTTCTTGCAAGTGGCTTGTAAATATAAAGTGGCCTGGTCTTGATTAAAGACAGAACAGTGGAACCACTTCAGTTTTGGGGTTGCAGGTTCAGAATCTGCCTGTCTTTTGATTTTTCTTTCTATTCAGAAAAACACTAAGCTTAAGATGTTGACAGTACTTTTTTCCTTAGTTGTAACTAGGAATCTCTCTGAAATCTCACTGACAGTCAAGTCTTAGTTTTGTGAAGCAGTATCCAACTACAGAGTGAGGTAGCTCGCCAGATTTACAGTTTGCCTTTCACACTTTGGGGCAGAGTCTTGATTTGGGCTCCTGAGACAGCATCTGTGTAAGAAGAAAATGCATGTAACTGTGCAGAACAAAGGGTGTAAGGCACAGAATCATTTGGGTTCAAAAAGAACTCTGAAACCCTCAAGTCCAGCCTTTGACCCATCACCACCTTGCCAGCTAGACCATGGCACTAGTGCCATGTCCAGTCATTTCTTAAACGCCTCCAGGGACGGTGACTCACCTGGACAGTCCATTCCAATGTTTAACAGCCCTTTCTGTGACGAAATTCCTCCTGATGTCCAATGCAAACCTCTCCTGGTGCAGCTCCAGGCTGCTTCATATTGATCAGAACCAATTCAGATTTACCTTACTGGTCTTGAGTAGTCTGTCTGAGAGACCTGCTGGTTTCATCCCAGATCCCTGAGTGTCACAAGGGACTTCTGAGTCAGTTGGGGGTTTTCTCCCTGTGGTGGTGCAGCAGTGTACTTCAAAGCTCTCGTGATGATGACAAAGCTGGAAAACAGTTTGATCTTTCATTATGCCTTTTATTGTTCTCAGATGTGTTATGTATAGTAGAAGCATTTCACAACTCAGTTTGGAAGGGCAGATTCTAAAAACATGACTTTTGTAAATCGTGTGCCTATAGAACCTAAGGGCTGTATCTTGTCTGAACTGTCAGCCCTCATCTGAAAGGTTTGATTAGCTGCTGGAGCCTGTGTCCATACTGTTCCATGATTTGGGCCGTGCGGGTGCTCTCTGGGAGAGACAATTTCCATGTACATCATCAGCTGCTTCTCGGCAGCCTGGCACAGTGGCCTAGTGAATATGGATGTTGTGCACTTGTTATTCTTGTCTAGATCAAAGCCATTAGCAAAAGTGTTGCAGAGTAGAACCTGTATTTTAATGAGCGCCAGTAAGAAAGACTCCTCAGGGTGAAGGAGAACATGGTTCAGGGAGGAGTGTGGCTGCCTCCTCTGGGATTCACCAGTCCCTGCAATCTCAGAGTGAAGGAGAACATGGTTCAGGGAGGAGTGTGGCTACCTTCTCTGAGATTCTCCAGTCCCTGCAGCTTACAGAGTCAGGCTCCTGGTTTTGTGCCCAGTGCAATCCATTCCGTGTGGCCCCAAAGAGCAGGTTACCCCGAGGAGTCATTTTTCCTGCCCTGCAGACTCAAGACCCCAAGGCTCAAAAGCCAGGCTGCTCTGCAAGTGTTTCAGGGCTCCTTACAGCTCCCTTTGGAGGAAGGGCCTTTGGACAGACTGCTTGTTGGCTTTTGTTTCCTCACTGAGGGCCTCTCCGTCTGAAGGAGAGAGCAGAAAGTGTAGCCTGTGTTTGGACGGCTGTACCCAACAGTGTGCATGTATGTAGACACGGAGCGATGTGGGACCAGGAGTGTGTGGATTTACAGAGCCTTTGGCTTTCCATGAGGACCTGAGGATCAGGTTGGTGGGAGACCTACAAGTTTGCTTGTGGAAGTGGAGCCTTGTTTACCAGCAGGGAGAGAGATGAGGTTTAAAAGGAGTCTACAGATGAGATCTTGTTTCTTTCTCGCCCAAAAGATTCTTCATGTTTAAACATACACTGGTGTTCTGTAATTTTAAGGGCACCACAGAATTATATCTGTAGCTTGTTTCTACGAGTGCAGTGCTGAGAAACGTCTTCCTCGGTGGTGGCCTGATATTTTATTGGTGAAATGAGGTCTTTGATCAGGAGATGACATGCAAATGAGAAGTAGAAGTAGCCGTTTCTCGCTGTCACCATGTTTGTTTTATAAGGAAGAACACAGAGGAGCGGCAGCAGGCAGGGGAACTCTGGCCAGCTCAGAAGAAAGCTGTGTAATGGGATTAACTGTCAGCACAAGCAGTTCAGTTTTTCCGTGTGTGAATTATTTTCACTGGAGTAATTGACATTAATGTACAAGTTAATTTGGTTATAAATATCAGTTCATCTTTGCTGAGGGCTGCATTACCAGGCTGAACAGAGGCTGTGGAGTGGTGAGCAGCTGTCTGGCTGCCCTGTGAAATAGGAGGCATGGACTCTCAGAGAAGGTGAAGGGTAGGGGAAGTGTGGGGACAGCATCTTCTACAGCACTCCCGAGCCTCTCGTTCGACTTCCCAGCAGTAATATCAGCTGAGATAGCCAAGTGCTAGCCCAGTTTGGTGAGTGTTGCTAACAGCCACATCAGCAGGTCATTCTCTGGAGATGAGAGTCATGAGAGCAGTAGATAAATGCCCAAGGATGTCTTCAGGCTTGGCACTGAAACAATTCTCCGAGCTCAGGATTTTGTGGTTGGTCTGTGTCACAGACACAATTGCAGGAGGGTTTGGATCCTTGGATTTAAAATGCCATAGCTAAACCTGGTAGCAAGTTCACATTTTTGTTACTCTAAGTACTGTCCCTCAGACCTAGGTGGTGTCTAGAGGTGTGTCCCTCAGACCCAAGTGATGTCTAGAGGTGTGTCCCTCAGACCCAAGTGAGTGTCTAGAGGTGTATCCCTTGGATGGGGCTGGGGCTGCTGCAGGTGTTAAATGTGCTAACTGTTCCCATCCCCAGGCCCTCGGCAAACATGAGGCATGTGGGGTTTCAGGGGATATCTTTGAGGTAAGACTTTAAATCATGGTTCTTTTGGCTAAATTCCAAGATGGACCGTACATAGGAATCAGCTAAAAGATGCAATATCCTCCAGAAGAGATGTCCTGCTGTATTCTAGACTGAAGAGCTTGATGTCTGATCCAAAGGAGGCATTTCTTTCAGTTCGTTTGAGAAAGAAATCTGATTGAGAGACTTTCTGACCTTTATTTTTTTTAAATTGAAGTTGCCGTGACAGTTGTTGCTTGGGTCAGCAGAGAGCGTGGTCAGGTTCCAATTACCACCAGCTAATGGAGAAACACATTTTACTAAATCATTGCCCTGATAAAGTGTCATTGATTTTAAATTATGGATGAGGCAATGAGTGTTCTCATGTGTTCACAGAGCAGTTCACAAAGGTGAGTGAAGCTAACACAGAGCAGTTTTGGCATACTAGGAATGCATCTGTCATCAGTTACTACAGATGAGCTTGGAAAGTCCAAGGGTAGTTCAGCTGCCTTTCATTCTGCTAAATATACCTAATGTTGTTGAAAGGTTTGGGGGTCTTTGTTGGTTTTGTGGTTTTTTTTACAGAATGTGTTTCTGAGTAGACTAGAAAGTGGAACTAATCAAATCTATAAAGGCTTCTGTTTTGGTGGGAATGTTTGCTTGAGTCTAGTAATAAAACTCAGCAATGAATTCTTCCACATGCAAACCGAGAGAGCCAAACCTCAGCATTTCTCTTTCTGCCTTCTGTTGTTGTTCGCCCCTAATTTCACACTTCTGTGCTGTGAATCTAATAGCCACAGCACATCCCTATTGAAATCAGTTCTGTGTGCTGAGGCTCAGGTAAGTGATGCACTTGTCATCTGTGCACACAGATTGGAAAAGCTGGGCCTTGGGGTAGGTGAATAGATATTAGAGACTCAAGGTCTTGTGGTGGCTAAGCAGTAAGCACAGCAACTAGAAACTCCTTAGTCCAGTGAAGGCAGAACACAGGGTGTCTGTGGAGAGCCGTGAGCACTGACTTGCTGTGGTGCACTGGTGTCTGTGTGACACACCAGGAGCATGGATTAGGTGACTTGGTGGAGGTGCAAACTGTTGCTCTCTGCCTCTTTCCATGTGTCTGTTGAGGCAAAGCATCCAACATCCAACAGCTTGTTGTCTTCACACCCACACTCGTGGTAGGACTGTCACTGTCTGGTCCTGTCAGGTCGCTGTACTCCACTGCACGGTGGCGTGTCCGTGTCTCTGCAGAGGGACAGGTCAGGTGCTGCCTCAGACACCTCAACTCCAGAGAACACTGCAGGAGAGTCTCCCTGTACCACAGCTGCCTTCACAGCAAAACTAACCTCTGGGTTTAATCTGGAGTGCAGATTGTGAGCTTCTTGCTTACAGCTGTGTCAACAGCCCTGAAAATGCTTTTTCTTAATTATTTTTTTGCTCAAAAATATATTTCATTTTGGACAAAATGTATTTTAATAACATTTTGTCAGAAATGCTCTCGAGAAACATTGCAGTTTCCTTTAGAAATCAAGAAGTGTGTCAGCATAATTACGTAAGTGCAAATGTGCCTGAGCTGAGAGCTCCTCAGGCTCTGCCCTGCAGGATCCTCTCAAGAAACCTGTTTTGGTTTCATTGTGGCTTATGCTGTGTACTTGATCCTTGGCTGCAGAGGGAGATTTCACTGTGTGTGATGCTGTACTAGTACGGAACAAAAGGGTCACTGTTCCAGAGAGTCTGGAACTAAGAGACATTAGGAAGAGATGCAAACGTGAGGAAACGGTGGGATCATATTGGCCACATGCCAGGCAGTGTTTTCAGCACTGCCTGTTGTCACAGTTTTCTGTGGAGGAAGGTACTGGGCACTATTGCTGACAGGCTGCAGCTATCTGTAGAGATCACTGACTGGCAGCAAAAACCTGGCACAAGGCTTGGCCATGCAATGACTCAGCTGGCGTGGCAGTGCCATCACCGTGGAGCATCTCAGTGAGGCACAAGGGGAGGGAGGGAGAGAACTGCGGAGCCTGAGCAATCAAAATGAGGGAGTTTGTAGTAGAGAAGCAGCTGTGCTTTGAAAGCTGTGAGGAGACAGATGGCCTGGTCAAAAAAAGTGAGCTGAGAGAAATCATCTTTGCAGTAGTATATTGAATGAAATGAGACAGGCAAGATTGCATCTGTCAAGGCCAAGGAGAAGGATGTTGTGGTGATCAAGATGAGAATCAGAGTTTCAGCTGTGTGGATGGCTAAGAAAAGTCATGGCTTAGGTATGTTATACAGGGAGAGTGTACAAGACACAGGTAGTCAGTGCTGAACAGATTAACCTCCAGTGGAAGCACAGGACATCTGTCTCACACAGGTGTCTGGTGAACAGTTGGCAGATGGCAGGAGGGGTGCAAAGGTGATGCAAGAGGTAAAGAATAAACTGTCAGAAGGTTTTTGAAGCTGCTTTCGTGTGGCAGCATAGTGAAGCCAGGGAGGGGCTCACTGCCTCTGACCGTGAGGTCAAAGCTGGTCTGTATTCACCCTCCCAGTGCTTCTCCCACCAGCAGCCTTGGGGCTGTATCCTTGCAGAGGTGTTCTGTGCGCACCCTTACGGATGGTGATTCTCATGAGCTGAGCTGAAACACAAGGGCCTGCAGGGCTCAGGAAATAGACCCCTGCCTTAAACTCCAGCAGAGCAGCTGACTGGGCTGGAGTTATTAACCAGGCCCTGTTCACTGATTTACGGGTTTTCACCAGCCCAGTGTGAGCTGATTCTCCTTCCTTACCTGATAACAACATTGAGTCTTAAAGTGTTATTTGTTGAAAAATGCCACTGGTTGGGGTGGGGAGTTCCTTGTTTTCTCCCAGTTCGTGTACTGGTTTGTCAGAGACTACAGACACAACCTGGCAAACACGTGAGTGCGGAATTTGGTGCTGTCTGGAATATCTAAGGGTGACAACTGGACCTTTTCTTCTGGCATTCCATCCCTGGAACACAGCTGTGCCCAGGGCCAGGCTGCACGAACAAGGCCCAAAGCAGCAGACGTGGTTTGCTTGAGGTCAGATCAGGGTTGATACATTCAGTAAGCTAGGTAAAAAAATTGAAGCATTATCTCCTTTTTTTGTATCCTAATTGTGTTTGAAGCAAAAAAAGAATTTTTTCTTTCATAAAACAATGGCAAAACGCTGGAAGGAATCTCTGGCAGTTGTAAACTTGATCCTCATTAGGAGTTCTGCTCTGTTTATATCAGTCTTGAAATATGTTTGTTTAACTCGTTCTCTAGTGACAAATACCCTAGGACCTCTCCAGGCAATATGTTTCAGCGTCTCCCAGTGCTTATCACTTAAAAGGTTTGCTGCAATTTGAATCTATGACTTCTCCTTCAGGATGGGCATGGGGAACAAATGACGCGTCTCCTTTGAAAGCTGTGACCACGCTCCTCCTCACTCTTCCTGCCTGGAGATGAAACGGTTGCAGTTCCTTTGATCTTTCATTGTAGGTTGTGTTTTCTGGCCCTCTGATCACTCTCACTGCTCTCTGCTGCCCTTTCGAGTTATCAGCCACATTCTCGAAACATGCCAAGCCGAGGCATTGCACTCATGGCTGATGGCTTAATAGTGCTGAGGAAAGCAGGATTATCTCCCTTGTCCCACAGAGCCATGTCCTGCTGCACACCAAACATGATGTTTGCCTTTCCCCGCGACACTGATTCATGTTCCCAGGCCTGTGTTCGAGACTGTTTCCCTGCAGAAAGGCTCCCCCACCACGTGTGCCCCAGCCTGGCCTTCCTGTGCCCACCCTGTGGCCCTCCCCACCCTCATTCTCACTGTGCATCACTGGACAGGACTCACGTCTGGTTTGCTCTTTTAGAATCAGGCTCTTTCCAGCCTGGGTATGCAGAGGTAGCAGAGATGTACACCAGAGGCCATCCAAGCCATTATTGCTGCCAACTTCACCACCAGTAACTACTTCTACAAACTCTTCCAGTGTAAGTTATCCTGCCTGCCTGCACCATGTGGGTTGGAAGATCCTTCCAGAGTGTTAGTCCTGGAATAGAAGTATTTGATCTAGTGTCTGCTTTGCCTGTGTTCACTTGTTCTCATACGGAACATGCTCTGTGGTGCAGATGCCCTTGCAAAGAGCAGCCCCGTGCCCTTTCTTTGCCCGTGAGCTAAGGTGTTCCACCCTCCTGCTGTCTGCAGTGCTGCGGTGACAGGCTCGGCTGTGGCAGCGTGGAGCGTTTGGTCCCGCTTTCCTGCGCCGGGAGAAAAGAACCGACAAAGGGCAATCTGCGGCATGTGGGGGCGATCGACAGGTGTTGTGTTTTACTTCGCTTTCTAGTTACCGTCAGCATTTTCATTTGTTCTTGTCAAGAACTTTTTGTGACGTTTAACACAAGCGATAGCTAAGTCGCCTCCTAGCGCCGCGTGCCGCTCCGGGCTCGCTGGGCTAGCGGCCGC
>NW_008654513.1:0-2882 GCF_000695815.1 Acanthisitta chloris
ACTTAGTGCCATGGGCTAGTGACCACGGTAGGGTTGGACTTGATGATCTTGGAGGTCTCTTCCAACCTGGTTGATTCTCTGATTCTGTGATTCTCTGATTCCACCTTTCCCCGAGGCAGCCTGCACTGCCATCCCCCCAGGGCAGCCTGGCTGGCACACAAATAACAGCTTTTCCTATGGGACGGAGGAGTTGGATCAGGTCCTGCTCCTTTCAGAGAAAGAGACAGGCAGAGGCTTTTGTTAAACCAAAGGATGGTTTCTACTGTTTGTGTGTGTGTGTCGGGGAGGAGGGGAAAATGAGGAGGGGTTAGGAGAGGGCAAGCTCTGCTGAGATCTGAGTGCTACATCTCAAATGCAGTTGAGAGCTCTGACAATTTCTGGGTTATATTTTTTCCTATTTCCCTTGACTTTTTGAATCAGGCAGTGCCCTGTGCTCTCCAGACTTCTTACAGCAGTCGATATACTCAGTGACCTCAATGCAGAAATGGTTACTGGTGCTGGCAGTTATTGTATGTGCCAGATAGAGATGCCAAATATAATTCTCAGGCTATGCTAAAATAATTGAAAGAGGCTAAAACTGATACATGGCTAGATTGATCCTATGGATTTAAGAAACAAACAGGGATGTGAATCCACATTTTGAAGCTGCTAACATCTATGTAGAGGAAGTGTGTACAATGGATGTCAGTTTTACAGCCATAATGCACTAAAGCTTCTCATTTGCAGTTTGTGGGTTGGTGGAACAGTGCCTCATGCTGCATTGCTTGGTCTGAGCATATAAATACCACAGTTTGCTTCATCTCTGTAAGAAAAATTGACCTGTGATCAGAGGAATGGCTAATATTTTTACCTGTGCCTGTCAAGTCAGTCTGGATTTCATAGGAACTCTGGCACCATGTCTAAGTTATGAAATCTCAGAGCTGAGTTACAAAAGCTGAGGTATTTCTGACAATGCAACAAGACACCTCTTCATGCTTGAGGACAAGATTCAAGAGTAGAATGAAAAGTATTAATATTCTGTTTCTTTGTTTGTGGTCTGTATGTCTTAGGTGTGATCTCACTTTTAAGGGAGGAAATCAAATAGAGTTACAAAACATTTTTGTAGGTATCTCATAGCCAACAGCTTGGGGAAAAAAAAGAGCTGAGAAACCACAATAATGCCAAGCCACAGGATATAATCATGTATACATGGCACACACAGTGGAAAATACTGTCACCAATAGATACTACCTGGGAATTTTAGATGAGGTAGTTACATTAAGGTACTGAATGTTGTACTTAATACTTTTGAGCTTTACAGATGGAATTGCAAGTAAAACTTTATTGCTCCTATGCAGTGTTGATCAGTAGATGTGATTGCTAAGGTGCATAAATTGAATGTCAATCAGCATTAAAACCTCTGTCTTCCAGTGAGATAGAGCACATGAAATGCTCTTTCGCACTGAAGTTGGGGCAAAACATGTGGTAGAGTGAGATTTTTCAATCAAGAACACTATTTTTGTCTAAGAAGGTTAACTTCCATATGTTTACATAGAGCAATCTACAAGTAGGTCTGGGTTTCTGTTAAGCAAATGTGCTTTTACTGATTTCTGTCATTATGGTAATGAGTATAGTTGTACAGCAGATCTACTGCCATGAAGTCCAAGTAGTGGTACATGATCCATTAAGCACTGGGAAGAGCATTTGTCACACACCATTTTTACTACAGCTTTCTCCACTGGGGAATATTTGGCTCAATGGGAAAATGATGTCTGTACATACCTACACACTCACAGATCTGTTGGGTTTGTGTGTGACACGTGGCATTGCTGTGTGTGAAGACAAAACAGGGAACCCTGGGCACGGAGGGGAAAGAGAGGAGTTTGACTCTGGTGCTAGAGCTTCAGAAGACAGCTCAAAAGTTTCCTGATCACTGAGATCAACAATATTTCCTTAGACCTCAATAAAAATTCAATGTGAAGGGTAAAGGTCTCGCTGAAAAGAGATCCTGGCAGGATGAGGTGTTGGGTTACCAGGCATTGGGAGGAGAAAATTGGTTATCTCTGTGTTAGGGGCTCAGAGCCAGACCTCAGTGCCTCGAGATACTTTCACCATCTTGTAGGGAGTGTTTAGTTTTCAAACAGCAGATAAGAAGTTTTAATTTTAATTTCAGAAGTATTTGATGCTTCTTTAGCTGGATACATACCAAACTGCTCAGTGGCATACAGAGCTAATCATTAATTTCCACAGTATGTCACCCCCAGGATCACTGCTTGAATTCAGGTTGAAAATAAAATTACATTGTCCACCTTAATCAGAAATATAGAACTGTGATTTCTGGTGGATTATAGAATAACCAGTGCAAAAATTCAGCCAGACTGGGTATATCTGTCAATAAAAAAAAAATAAAGTAATGAGCCAGAAATTGAATGAGGGAATTCAGACTGGGTATATCTGTCAAGAAAAAAAAAAATAATGAGCCAGAAATTGAATGAGGGAATGTATGGCTTTGGGTTGACTCCTACCATGCTCCAGCCAGGTAAAACTCCCTCAGGAACCAGAGGCATGAACTGTGGACAACATTTCCCTTGGGGGAAGAAGAAGAAAGAGGCAGTTTCTGAAATGGGTGTACCTTTGAAAAGCAGCTGTTGAGAGCATCTCTTAGCTGTCAGTATGACAATAATGAGTAAGATAAGAGGAAAAGGCACTTTGCTCACAGTTGTGTTGCTCTTGAGATTAATCAACTGACCAGAGGGACTGCATTGGGGGGAGGGGGCTGGGGAAATGAAGTCTTAAGAAACATTAAAATACACCTTTTACATTTTCCATCATCCTTTGTGCTTGTTCGTGTAGCCTGTTTGAATGATAAACTTGTCAGGGAAAGGTCCATTTCTTCCTGTGCC
>NW_008654513.1:2907-8287 GCF_000695815.1 Acanthisitta chloris
ATTAACAATGATTTCACAAACAATAATGACACCTCCAGCGCAGTGGCTGCTTCTCACAGCTGGAGCTTTGATTGAACAACTCGGAGAGTGCTCCGTGCCAGCTGCTAAATTGCCAGTCCCACCTCCTACAGGCTGTGGCTCTCGATGGATGGCACTACCTGAGCACCAGCTCAGTGCCTCCCAGCTCCTGAAACTCCAGAAGGAGTTCCAGAACTGGCACATCTGGAAGTGTATGGGTTGGTGTTTCCATTGCCAGAGGAGATGCTGCAGATGTGAGGAGCACCAGTCTTTCCCTCAATCCCACTCTGCGTTGTGGAAATTGGTGGAGACTTAGAAAAAGGCAATCTACACCTTCTGTGGTTCCTCTCTGGAATTACTGATCCAGCATTTTAAGTAATCCCTGGTTTCAGGTTGGTCATGTTGCTCTTTCAATGTTCTGATCATCCTGATAGAACAAAATCCATGCAGACATCTCAGATACCCCACAGAATCCCAGAATTTAGGGGTTGGAATGGCCCTTACAGATCATCCAGCCCCAACCCCTGCCCTGGGCAGGGACACCTCCTCACTAGATCAGGCTGCTCAAGGCTCATCCAGCCTGGATTGAACACCACCAGGGTTGGGGCAGCCACAGCCTCCCTGGGCAACCTGAAAGAACAATGAGAAGTTCAGGTCCTAACTCATTTTATTCAAACCAAAACAGGGATCTACAGCAAGGGCTGAAAGATGAGACCACCAGGAGCACATGATAAGATGCTTCTTTGGGAGGATTTGAAGTTTGGATGGATCTGCTTGGTATAGATCCACCAGTCATGAGTTACCTTCTTCCACTCCATTCCTGGAACTGAGCTGATTAAAAAATAATCTGGTTTTAGCAGTCATGTAGATAGAGAATGCTATAAATTCGTATGTACTGACATCACTTTGGTGCAAGTGTTCTCTGTAGATTGAGCCAAGTATCTCAGGGCAGGTTGAAGGTGGGTGCATGTTTTGCCTGCAGGGAATGCTGACTGGCTGTTTAGGGCCTATGGTTAGAGAAGAACTTTTAAATCTTATTTTCTGACATGTTCAGTCACCCAGGAGTGTATTGCATCCTTCTAGTCTTCACTGTACTATTTTTTGGAATCTTTCACACTCCCTTGAGGTCAGGTCAGTGAACAAGAGGAAGGGGACTGGACTGTGAGTAATGTTCTGTTTGTGGTATTTTCTTAGTCATGTGGGAGTGGTTGTTTCTGCTACAGTAAACACTGATGGTATTTGCATATGAATTTAGGCTTCAATGTCCAAACATGTCAACATTTTATTAAATAAAAAAGAAGAGCATTTTAGTGGTTATTTACTGTTCTCAATCCCTTCTGCTGAGTCCAAGGAAGGGATTTGCTGCACTACTTTTTTTTTGCCTTTTACTGCTCATCCTGATGGCCACGGGTGAAGTGCTGCCTTCCTAGCAGCAGGGTGGGATAGCAAGGGTGGGCTTTGGATATAGGGCATTTCTCAGCTAAAACACCCCCAGAAAAACATTCCCAACCAGGGTATTTAATTGGAGGAAGTACAGGATATGGGAAAACCAATGTACATCTCATGTAGAGCACTTTGCTGCTGAAAGAGTTGTATTCTTGGCACAGTTTTGAAAACCCACCAAGGTCTTCCCTTCTCCCTCCTTAAACACAAATTTTAATAATTCAGGGTTTGAAAAGGTCTATGACAAAAGATCTGGAAATGAAAAAGAAGCAATTAAAGGCAAAGCCCAATCTGACATTTGATGTGACATTTGGTGACAGTCCTACACACATACAGAAGGATATGAAGGGAATACCTGCATCTCATAATTGTTGTCAGAAGAAGAAAGGCCAGTAATGTTCCTGAAGTCTGAAATGGAGAAATTATGCCAATAGGTGTCTGAAGGATATCTTTGATTACAGATGATGCTTTTAAGGACCTCTCAACAGCAACTATAAGTGACTTGGTTTGGCTACTCTCTTTTAGAAAAAAGGAGTTATCACAGAAAATGGAAAGTCTGAAGATATAAGTATTATAGGCCCCATTTGGGTGAAAAGAAATTATTATGTTATCAATATATAAATAACAATTGCTTTTGCATGCATGAGGGACATAGAGTGTGTATAGCAAAATGTAATACATATAATGTCTTGATCTGGAGCATAGAATCATGGAATCAACCAGGTTGGCACATATAATGTCTTGATCTGAGCATAGAATCATAGAATCAACCAGGTTGGAAAAGGTCACAAAGATCATTGAGTCCAACCCTACCATTGTTACTAGGCCATGGCACTAAGTGCCACATCCAGTGTTAAATCAGGGGAAATTCCTTTCTGAATTCTGGGAGCAGGAGGAACAGAAATGAAAGAACATTTAAGATGAAAACAGTAAAAATCCAGACTCATAAGACAGTGCCCCTTCCACATTTTCTCTACCACACATTGCTGTAGATTTGAAACTATCTACAAGACCTTGTCTGTCATTTATCACCTGCTGCCAATATAGCAATGTTGACCTTTGAAGGGAAACACCCCAGCTGATTCCTATTGGCTTTGGGGAGAATACAAGGGAGAAATTAGAGGGAAAACTATGTAAATCTGCAAACACAGAATGTAAGTCTGGGCACATCCTCCAATTTTCAGGTATTATCATCAGGTTTGGTGTGTCAGCAGGGAAGCAGCTGTAGCTCTTTTG
Organism: Acanthisitta chloris; assembly: GCF_000695815.1. NCBI lineage: Eukaryota > Metazoa > Chordata > Aves > Passeriformes > Acanthisittidae > Acanthisitta > Acanthisitta chloris. The sequence goes on from NW_008654513.1 coordinate 5,605, forward strand.
AAATTTCTCCTGAATTGCCTTCATGTGTATGCATTTTCCTCATTATGGCTAAAAAGCCTCTGTGTTGACTGTAGTAGTTTTGGTTGCTCTCTAGGAAAGTCTTGGTATGCAATATACCTACCAGTCATGTGCTTTCCTAAGTGCTCCTGCAGATGGGTGGTGATAAAAAAATTCCTGAAGGAAGCCAATATAAATTACAACCCATCTGTGTACAGGTATTAAAAAAAGCAGCAGAACTATCTTGCACCACTCTGCTGTTTAGTGATAGGATGATCTCACTGCAGTGTCTTCAGCTGGAAGTAAGTAAAAAGTCTTTAGATAAGTCCTTGCTCTGTGGTTGAGAGTTATGGATTTTGTAAACTAAACCTGCTACAATTACTAGCTAGGATAACACAAGGAGATTGTGACATAAATATGTTGAACTCATAATGCTAAGAGAGATTTTAAAGTGTTGTTATAACAACAGAAAGGCTAAGCATTTAAATGGCTGAAAATGGAAATGTCAGAAAGCAGATTCCAAAGGAACAGGAGACAAAGATGTATTAGTTTTCTGTGGTATTCTTTAAACAATGAAATAACTGAGGTCAGCAAAATATTTTGGCAACCGATGTAAAAATGGTAAGAAAGGAGTTGAAATATGCAAGTTTATCTGTGGGAGCAGTTTCTTACTGAATGGTTGTTTTGAAAATAATGAGGTTTAGCTTATGTGGTGTTCTTTGTCACTCAAGTTCTGAAAAACTGATTTAAGAGAAACCATTACAGACTTGCCTGATTCTTTCTTTGTGTGGTTTTCTTTTAATCTGATGAGTAGCTTGGGCAGATGAATGTGTCAGTGATGAAAAATTGGATTTTTATAGGGGTCATGGCTAGGTAAGAAAGGGAATTGCATATTTACAGTTTTCTGTCATCGTAGTATGCTGTGGATGCCAAGTCATTAGGCTGAAATTTTTAGGGGTAGTGTTAAGAATTCCTTAAAAAAGATGGGTTTTTTTTGTTTGTTTCATTTAGCATATTCTGCTCTGGCCTTCCCAAATACTGTAATTTTAAAAGTATTTCTCTGATCTTGTGTTAAAAAGCCTCAGCTGAATGAGTTGACTAATCCAGGTTTGATTGTTGTAGCAGTCCAGTGTTCTCAGATGGGTCTGCCTGAATCTCCTGGTGCTCACCAATTCTGAAATACTCAAACCCTGTTGTTTTTTCCCCTTGCACTTAGTGTTGCTGCTGAATTAGATATTCACATAAAGGTGGATTTGAAAAAAACCCAACCTTGTCCAATTTTGACTGGCAATTCATAAACAGATGGAGCTTTTGCTCATAGCAGATAGTAGCAGAGATGCTCTCAAAGCTGCAACCTCCTGAATTTGTCAATATATTTCCCTATGCAAGGTTTGGTGTCTAAAATGTGTTGCTGTTTAAAAGCAAATGTTTGACTTTGCTGAAGAATTAGAGCTTGGGCTCTAAATTGTCTGCAGGCAATGGTCTTTTGTTAGACCAGTAAGTGGGAGTGTTGGTCAGACGTTTTATGGGATGCTCTTTGTGGCTCTACTGCAATTAAAAAAAAAAGCTTTATTTTCTATATCTACCTTTTCTTTGGCTAATGAAACAGCTATAAAAGCATATGGAGTCCTGTCACATGATTAATATGAAGCTATTGCGTTGTTTTCAGAAAGAATTTTACCAGATTATCACCTACCAAGAGCTCCTCATGTAAAATGTTTGCTGAGTGAAGTTTTACTGAGAATCCATATACAAAAATCCTGTTGACCAGCTCTGGTTACTCCTGGGTACATGCAGCTTTTCCTCCAGTCATTTCATATCCAAAAGAGCAGTACAAGCTGGAGAAGGGCAGTGGTTGGCCGTAAGAAGCACAGAACATGGGAAAACTTGTATTGGCATTTAGATGACAAAAGAGTCACTGGTGTAGAATTTGTCTTCTGAATAACGTGAGCTGTAAGATTTTGTTTCAGTGACTGATACAAGTGTGGCAGCTCTGGACAACCTTTAAAAGACTATGTAATCCTAATTAAAGCTTTTCAGGGGCTGGGCAGTTCACCAGTTACTGGTGAAGGACATGACTATCAGATCTGGAAATGTATATAATGAATTTGTACCACTGTGTTTTCTGGCCACCCAATCCACTAGACTGAAGAGCTCCAGAATCTCTTTTCCATGCACAGTCTCTCATACACTGTGATCTTGCCTTTTGCTTGGAGCTCTCAGAGGGTTCAATCAAAGGCATATTTTCCACATCTTTCATCATTCTTAGGAGTCCTCTGAAGTCTCTCCAGTCTGATGTCCCTCTGAGACTGCAGCTCCACAGCTGGTCTGGTATTCCCCATTCATCAGCAATGAGCATAGCATCAGTGTCAGATGTAATACAATTTTTTGTTGTAGTGCTGATCTGCCCAAATGTAAGAATTGAATTAAGGTTACTCCTGTACCAGTTGCTGTTGATCTAATTATTCACCTCTGCTTCCAAGGTTTTATTTTTTTTTTTTAGAACAGGTCTACTCTGCAGAGTTTGGTGTAATGGAGAGAACCAAGATTAATGACCTCTGAAGCTTCAGTGTTTCTCCTACTTGTGGAAACTGCAGTTTGCTTGGTAGAAATAACTCTCCATCACTGCTCCCCTCTGTAGACACTCTTATCCCATGAAATTTGTCTCTAGTCTTTTTTTTTTTTT
>NW_008654514.1:0-54044 GCF_000695815.1 Acanthisitta chloris
CAACAACAACAACAACAACAATAAATAATAATAATAAAAGAAGAGCCATAACAGCTAGTTATTTTCCTTATTAGTAATATATTAGACATGTTATAGCAAAAATGCAAAGTTTATTGAACTGAAGTAACTTTATGACTATAAATCTTTAAACACTTACTTCTTTCACGAACCACTGGCAAAAGGCAGGTCCAATCCACTCTCTTGCATGAATCCCACAGTCTATCCAGAGAGCTTTCTTGTAGGGCCGTGATCTTTTACCTAACTTGAAGTGTGAATATTAGCAAAAATATCAATAGATCTCATGACAATAGTGAAACACAATAATGAGAAAATAATAGCATATGAGAAATACTAAACCACATTGAATTTCCTCATACAAAGGAACACGAATTCATTGTTTTCAAAGGTATGGACAAGATAATGTTAGGCAGGTATGCCAAGATAATGAGGCTGATCTATGGAAAAAAACCCACCCTGTTGAGAAAATTAAGAGCTATCAATTGCTGTTTTATGAGGAATGATATCCTTAAACATCACATGGAGTAGGGTGAGAAGATTGACACTACAGGAATACCCTGATGAAGAATCAAATTTTCAGAACTCTTCAACAGCAGAGGAGAAGGAAATACATTGAAAATAATTTTTTTGTGTGTCTTGCTGACACACTCTAATTTGTGGTCTTAATCATGTGAGTTGAGAGCACACAGCCCTGAAATTTTGTCAGTAGCTAAAGAGGAAGCATATGTGGCAGAATCTGAGAAGGGCTCCAGAGTCCCCAGGGTCCCTCTCCAGTGTCACTAATCTCCTAGTTGCCTATAAATGCAAAACTTTCCAATCTTGTTAAATCCAAATCCTGCTAATTGAACTTCTCCTGTAATCTATCTCCATACATATCCAATCCAAGTAAATAGGATTTGGCTTTTAGTTTTCCAGCTTTTTTTTTTTCTTTCTTCATTAAAGATGACATTCAGAGAGATACTTAGATCTTAGCAACTTATCCTTAGGAAACACTGTTAAGCTGTGACTCTGGTGTATATGCTGTAACATAAGTAAAATAGTGTCAGTCCCCAATTCCAGACTTCGGTCTGATTAAGGACTATTTAATCTTTACCTTGAGTACATACAGTGGTCTCCCTTCATAGGATTTTCCAACAGAGAACATGTGAACAAGATCTGAATGAGTTCTATTCAGATGATGCATCCAGTCCTGGATCTGCAAATACAGAACTGAAGTAATTTCTTCAAATTTTGCATTTTGTGGGAAGCAATTGTAATACATTTATCAATCTCAGCTCTCAGCCCTCTGTAAGTTTTTGGACTTTCCTGTAGTTTTGTTTGGTTGGTTTTGTTCTCACACTTTAACTACTATTTGGCTGTGATAGCTGTCTTGTCAAAGCCTGGATGCAGCCTTCAATCACACATGAAATGTTAATGTAATGAAGAAATAAAGTCCCTGATTCTGCCTGCCAGAACACAGAATGGCAAACAGATTGACCTGCAGGGCTCAATGCTACCTGCAATATTTGTTTCACAGGCACCAGATCTTGAGGTGCAGCACTCTCCACACCCAGCCTAGTGACTTTGTTTTGGTGCAGACTGAAACTCTATATGTGAGCACACTGAAATCAACAGAAATTATTTACCCAGCCATCATCCAGGATAATATTCCTTATGCATTAATTAGTATCTAAATGTTTTTCAGTATTTGTGCCTCTTGTACAAACACTTCAGCATTTGCTCATATTGCTTCCTTAAATGTCTCAGTGTGACTAATCACTCATTGAAATCTCTTATTCCACCAGAGCAAAAGACCTGCTATAAAAATAAAACTCAGTAGCTGTCAAAGATAGTTACATGTAAAGATACGCCTTGAATACAAATACTAAATATATATATATTTTCAAGAAGGTGCCTATTTTTGAAGAAGAAACATAGAACACTTCTGAAGATGAAGAGGTAACCAGAACTTGGAGAAAGAAGCCTTATTAAAAACAACAGTGTTGTGGATAGGAGGAACAATATAAATTTTCACTTACTTCTTCCAAAGTGTGATACACTTCATAGTTATACCCAGAGAGTGACCTTCGATTCCTGTATGGCCTCAGTCCAGTTTGGTTTTCTATTACTTTCTGTAGGTCTGATATGAGAATCCTAGGTAAAAAAAGATAGCAGTATTAATGAAAACAGTAGATTACTAGTAGAACACACAGGCTGAAGCAGAACAACAATCACATTTGGAAGAAATATAGCAGGAGTTTAACTATCCTGACATTACTTCATCTGTTATATGTTGACAATAGAGTGCTCCAGGCTCATTGGAATATAAGCTGCCAAATAAATACTCCAGCTGCTTTGAAATGTAACAGTGCCTTCAAAAACACAATGAGCTTGTTAACTGACTAAAACAGAATGATGTAAATAATGCAGCCAGTGTGAAGAAGCAACCACTTTCAGTTGTTTATGGAACAGCATTTGCTGTCTTCTTTTATAATCCAGTTATACTATACGATCATGGATCTTCAAAAACTGATTTTAAAACCATTAAAAAAATCCTTCTGGGCTTAGAAAAACATGCACATACTTCCTCTTGGAAGCTATTGTGATGGCATGGAACACTACATGTAGTTGTAGAGGCAAAACAAAAAAATGAAGAACATGGCAACATTATCATTCTGTCTGAAACACAAAAACCAGCAAACAAAGACAAACTCTCGAGTGTGCTTTGTTGTTTAGATTATCTACTCTGCAATAGTTGTTTGCCAGTTATGTTTAAATAACTTGGGAAAAGCATGAAACAATACTAAGTGAAAATTAAATATACTTTCCTGTTTTACAGAAAAAATAAATAATGACACAAATATAAAAATATAATGCAGAAAACATCTAAAGAGAATTACAATGAAGAAGCTGGAGCATCTAATCCTTTCCATCAGACAGTGGCAGGACCTGGGAATATCATTAGTGACATCACCACCATCACTGTAAAACTGAGAGTCATCCTTGTATATGACCTTCTCCTAAAGCATGGCAATGTGTAATCACCATACCACTAATTCATCGTTCCGGTAAAATGATGGTCACATTCAACCTTCTACATTTTCATAGGCATTAGCTGCAATGACTGGAAAAAGATGGAAAGAAACAGCATTCACTCTGCTCCCAGCTCAGCTGTGCAGCAGATACCTCAAAGATAATAGTCTATCTACATATAGTATCAAAGTAGAGATTAAGCCCTTCTTCAAATGCATTAGTGAAGTAATTGTGTAATCAGGAATTACATTGTTCTACATCAGCAACATTCATTAAGCAAACGAAAGGATTACAGTCTTGACTTGCAAAGTGCTATATACAAGTCCAGTACTGTAAAGCCTGTAGTTAAAGAAGTGGTTTTATTCAAGTCATTAGGCCATTAAAAATGTGTAAAAAAATTCTGACTGCTTTGCAGAATTTTGACTAGTGCAAACATCTACCAGGATCAAGCTCTGTTTGTGATACGGTAATATATTCAATTTCACACCACCTAATTGTTTATGTATCTGGACTCTAAATGAGATGTGATAATCTTACCTTACTCTTAAATGACTGTGTACTGGGTGTGATTATAACACAAAGGCTCTTAAGTCCCTCATGTCTGAATACAACCTAAGAGGTTTCTTTCACAGAAAGCTTACAACCGAGGCAACTTGGCACAATCAGAGTTTGTCTGGTATCTGGCTTGTTTTCATGACCGTCTTCTTGTCATGAAGTCAAACCCTGAGACAGATAAACCTGTCTTACAGGCAAGGGCTGGTCACCTTGTTCACTAATAGGGATGCTTAATGCTTCCTGACTTTAGAAATTTTTCAGAATTTAGACAAGCATCACCACCTCAGGCTAAAGTTTTACCTGGTGTTTGCCTCCGATTTTCCAGTTCCAAAAGGGATTTAACAACAGCAATTTAACTCCTTTTCAGAGTGTATAAAAAATAAATTAACAAAAATACTGTGAAAACCAGCCATGTGCAAAGGAGCTGTACAAAATCTTGGCTGTGAAGCTGTGCTTCAGCTCAGGGCTGTGGTCCCCAGTCCTGCTGTGTCTGGCCGCCCCACTCCTGCCACCCGCTCACTGTGGCTGTTGTTGCTCTCATGGCAAATCCTCCTGGCTCTTGCAGAGTTACAGATCTTAGGAGGCTTGTCAGGACAAGCACATGCTTGTAGAGGCTTTGCAGGGTTTTGCTTCTGATGGCTGGGACCATCTGAAACAGGCAGTGGGGAGATGGAGAGCACAGAAAAAAGTCTGTACCTGACAAAAATCTGCCCTGCTTCCTTCTGGGTGCACACAACTTGTGCACCAAAAATCAGAGAGGAGATTTTTGCTTTGGAAAATTAATGTAATGTTGTCCTAGTGTTTGTAGCATGTTGTTTCAGGTAAACTGCAGAGACCCTTTGCTCTTGCAGTTCTTGCCCTTGCACACTGTGCTCTGAAACCTAAGTAGAGGTCTTGAAGTACAGGGAGTGTTTATAACACATATAAAATGACCTTCTGTCATTTCATTAAAGGTGATTACTGTGAGCAGGAACAGCAGCAGATGTGAGTACAACTTCTGGGGCACAGTAATTAGGGGACATATTTTTCATAAGCACAGGAAAACAATTATAGAAACCCCCATCTCAGTTTTAAACATAAACTGAAATAGTGTTGAACCCACATGAAAGTCACTCTGAACTTCAACTATGGAGCTTGTGTAATTAATTTCCTTATGTTTGTTTCTGTATTTTTAGAACAACAAATTAATGAGACCAGTGTTATAACAAAAGTGGAACTCTGGTGAGTTATATATATATGCATATACATATACAGTATGATTTACACTACCCTTTTCTCACAGAGAAATAAGTATAAATAACCCAATGTAGGCCTTTATTCAGCAAAAGTCTGAGGATTCAAATAACTCATCAGTTGATTATTCAGACGCTAAGGCATCTCACTGAAAAGGCTTTAATTACAAGATCATTACTCTTGTCCAGTATATCATATTGATAAATATGGAAGGATAAGTATGCTCCAAAATTGTCTAGAATTATATTAAGGAACACTATAAATGATATGTGATCCTTAGCATATATTTTTACTGTATGACTTGCCTTGGGTCACAAGGAATGGAGAATAATAGACCTAGTATGTTCCTGTATAATTGATGAAGAAGGCTTTTCTCCACATCTGCAGAGTTTGCACACATGTAAATAAACCTTGCTCCTGCTAAATACAGAGAGGCAAAACAGGCTGTAGAATTAGTAATTACCACCCCTCTCTTAGCAGATGTGATTTCACATACTTTGAAAACTTCAGCTTGCCTCCAAAGGAGGACATTTAATTGAAACTGCCTGCCGGTGGGAGATTTTCTGTTCTCCCATTAAAACAGTTGTTTTCTTGGCAGTGCCTAGTTGCCTGCCAGTCTAATTGCTACAATGTGGAACGTATTTCCAAGCGCACATGGTGTGATAGATGCAGACCTGCCCTGAAGGCCAGATCTCTGGAGCTAGGCACAGAAAGCAAAGCGTGGACTTACGTGTACTGGATGTTTGCTTGCTGGAGGTAGGGCAGCAGACTTCGGGTTGTGTTCTGCGGTACTCGCACATCAGTGACTGTACCTTCGACGATGTGCAAGGGGCTGCTGGGCTGCCACAAGTCCACCTGTAGTGCAGGAACCAACCTGTAATTCATATGCATTCAGTGTAGATGGGGAAATCCAGGAGCTGGCACGCTTGAAGATATGTAGGCAAGCACACTAGGCATGGTATAGACAATAAACCTGCATTGGCTGGTCCAGCTGGGCACCTGTGCTAATGGAGCAGATTTTGAGGAATGGTTGCATCCAGCTCACCACAACTCTCATGGGAGATTTGCCAATGGGAAGAGAAAATGATCTCCAGAATGTGCCTCCTCAAACAGCTCAAAATAAAAGCTACCTCCAGTTTCATGCACCTCCTCAGACTGCTATACATTCCATATGTATTAGCTTCTCTGGAGTCCATGAGACTTTTATTTTACAAGGTATTTTCTATGTTCACTAGGGCAGTAAAAGAATGCTAAAGAGAGGTAGAAAGAGAGATGATGTTTGCGAAGTGTACCCAAGCTTTATTCTTGATAATAAGCAGATCAGAGATCAATAACAGAAGCTCACCAAAACTATGAATACCCAATAATTTTATTGGAAATGTCAAAATAGCAGGATTTAGATAATCAAATTATTGCAATCTTGTAAAAAGCTATAGCTACTAAATGATACTATAATTATTATTGTGCTATCTGTATCTGCACATGCCTAAGGGGTGTTTTTTGTCCATTTTTACTTTCTTTTGTTGCTGACTCTGAAATACACTTGGAAATTTTAGCAAACGAGGAAGTTTGCAAACAGGGATTTGAACCTCAGTGTTCTGCACCATGTAGTAAAATAGTGTAGATGTATAAAGTTTTCAGCAGAGGTGAGAACAGTTCCCGCTCAGCCAGTGTGAGGACAGTGGAGAGAACACAAGTTAAAAAAAAACCTCTTCCCAGAGCTGCTGGATAGTTACAGGGGACTATAAATGGGAGTTTCAGCAACGATCTCTGTATCACAGTGACTAACATGCATGTCAAGATCCACAGAGGGTAAAAATATATGTTGGTGAGCTGAATACCAAAATAGGGAATTGATAGGAACTACCATGTCCCCACATTTCTTAAAGACAAATTAAGAAGAATTAATACTTGATAAATGTCTTTTGATGTTTATTGCAATCATCTGTGCCAGGCTGCACTGATGGAAGTTGTTGATACAGCTCATGAGTGCTCATTGCTTCTAGGCTTCTAAGAAGATTCTTATAATCTGTATTTTAAAAGCTCCTGACTTCTTCTATGCCATACAAGCTGTTTTGGACATAGATAATGTATTTTACTTGGTCCTGCTAGGAACCTCATTTGTGAGGGGAGTACAGTCTTGCAACAAGGATTTAGTTCCCACCGTTTCTCAAATGGCCCTGAGGAAAGATATTCTGATTACCAAGAGGGCATCTGATGCTGAACCTGATGCTACTGCTTCAAGCAGTAGTGACCACAGTCCAGTTAATCCAATTAAATGCCTGCTACTTTGGAAGGAGCAAAACTGAAACACAGGGGCAGCCTCTTCTAGTTCCTGCCAAAACCACTCTTTATTTCATGCTGTCACAATATGGTCTATGGATCTGAGTGATAGTGGTGGGTGGGCACAGCATCTTTTGAAGTCTAACACCAGGACTGGCAAAGTTCATGAGGGTTGTTAAGCTGACAGCAGCTATGACAGATGGTCAGTAGAAACCAAACTCATGAATTAAATGGTGCTAAATGCTGCTTATAAATAAAGATCCTCTCACTATGCTAACACTTTATGTTTGTTAGTTTATCTGTCGTTCATATTTTGATAAATTATAGCCACCCAGGGAAATTCCCCACTAATTCAACATGATTAATTTCACACATGGTTAATTTGAAATGTGTATTTGACCTCTCAGTTTTATCCCTAAAATACACATCAGAGAGAGTAAATTTGTTGCTCTTGGAGTAACAGTGTATCAATCAGCTCAGCTTGAGCCATCTTTATAAAAATAACAACATATTGTTCCTTACAAGCTAAGAGCAAGTGAAGTGTCCCTTGGCCAACTGCAATATCTAAGCATACAAAGCTAGAATAGAAAAATGAAAATAAAATCACAATTGAGATAGACCTGAAATGTGTCTTTGTTCTTGATAGTTACTCAGGATTTAATCTGGGGAAATTCTCCATCAATTGTGGAGGAGATAAACCAACCAATATTCACACTATTGGTTATAACATCACCAAGCCTTTAAATTTCTGATGTGTTCTAATTGTCCTTCACATTACTGGCTTCAAGAGAATATCAAAAGCAGAAGCAATATTCTTTTAACTAATGAAATCAGTGGCATGTTGCACACCACTATCCTCTTTTGGTGACAATGCAGTATTTCACTCCTGACATTGTCCTGGAAGTGGGACAAAAAAATCCCATATTTAGAATGCAAATCACTCTCCTTCAGCTCAGTTCCCTATTTGGGTAGTTTGGCTTCATTCAACTCCCAGTTCTCATCCTTTGCAATATAAACGAAGAAGTCAGTGCTCCTCTGGGAGATGTTACCTGTGCTGCCTAGAGCACCACTTCAACTGCTGACTTGATTTTACCTTATAAAGCATATAACAAGAAACACATTTATCCAATAGACATCTTATTTATATTGCAGCTTCCAGCTTGTCCTCAGTGTAACATAGAGACAGTGCATGAAAACTGACAAACAGAAGATGGATTTCAGAGCAGGCATGCTTGGACTGAGCAAGCCAAACTATTCTTTACTCACTGTCATCTTCAGGAGACTTCATCATTGCATCTCCCACAGATACTGAAGGTCTCATCGGCGTCATCACTCTTCTTTCAACATCATTCCTCTCACAAGCATGCCTTGGATTTCCACACTGGGCTCTGCTGGCTAGCGAGTGGTAGTGATACCAATTGTTCTATCCTCCTTACTGTCTATGATGGGGTGGTGTTATAATCTGTTATCCTCACATATTACACATTACCTGGACAGTGTACCACTCAGTGTCAAAAGATATCTATTTGCTGTGTTGGTAGTAGGATTTCCGAGATGGGAGGAACATTCTCCAGCTATGAAACAAAGAGAAGCAGAAATCCTACAAAAATCTCTGAACATACAGCCAAATATTTGAACCTCAAAATACACCTGGTATCTTGAGGCTAGAGGAAAAGTGATAGGCTTTAGAGTATGCCTGCGGACCTAAATACTCTCATCTCCTTTGCAGAACTCTGCAACCTTTCCTGTCTTTTGGGCAGCAGGTTGCCTTTAAAAGGTCTTGGGATGTTTTAAGCCTCTGGATAAAAAACATAGGCCAGGCAAGATTTCTCCACATGTTCAGAGTTGGGACCAATTACTCAGCATCTGCTGCTGCACTCAGAGGTGATTATGGGTGCCTGTTCTCAGGGACAGAGGTGGCTCTGCAGATGCCTGGTGAGTGCTCTTTCCCAGAATCTCACTGGAGGCACAAGCATCCTGATTTGCTTCCTATGAGAAGAAATGTTATGTAAAAGCATAAAGTCAGCTCCCTCTTCCAAAAGGATTTAAACATATTATCTATTTAACAAAGAAAGTATAAGAGATTATTAATTGTGACTACAGAGTAAGTATTCCTTTTTCTCTGGCCATTCTTTCTTCAACCTCACTCATCCTCTAAAATCCCTGTGATTCAACTCATGCTTAGGAAAGCCAGGTTTCCTTGTAGGCAGTTTCTCTTTAAACTGAGATCTTAAAGACAGATCAAGATTATAAACGTATCAGCTCTTACCTGGACATCTTCCAAGGTACAGAAACCCTGAGCTCATTAGTCATGTCTCTAGCTTTAGGCCAGTATGATGATGAAATGTCAGCACAAGGTGAAGGGACAAATATTTTAAATACATTTGAGTGCTGAACTAATAGAACACAGAATTTCTTCCAAAATTAAAAATTATGAAAATAATTTTCCAAGAATTCAAACACTTTGTTGGTATAAACCTACATATCATTAATGGTATACCCAAAACTCTGTTGCCCTGCCAAGGCAGAAACCAGAACAGGGAGTTTTTTTCTTCACTAGTTCAGGTTTTTCTCCAGCTCGTTCCATGCCTGTGGAAAGGGAGCCCTAGAAGAAAAGAGTCTCCCTGCTTTTCCCCACGAACACTCTTACGGTTGCATAAATCCCACAGCCTTTTTTCCCACTGAAATAAATCCTGAGCTTCTTTAGACCACAGGGCTTAGTCCAGCCTTTGATATTAAAGCCATTTTCTTGGGCAGTAGCCTCCAGTTGTCCCTCACTACCCTTTCATAAGCAGATGTTTAATTTCTTGTTCCATTTAGCCTGAAAGGAAGATGCTTAGTGCTCTTATCAGATCTGTGATTGTGTATCAATCTGAAGAGATGACTGATGCTTGTCATAACTTACATTTAGTATCTGGAGAAAATTCTATATATGATTTATCTGTGCTATACCCTGTGAAGATAGTAATTTTGTTATGCTTTATTATCCAGCAATGCCAGTTTTTATTCTTACTGAATTGTATCCAGCAATATGTGTGGCAAAGCTGGCCTTGTCCTTAACATGATTGGATGGATGATATGAATGGATTTCTTTGAGAAATGCTGTCAGCTCTAAAGTTCAGAATATACTTATTGTTATGATGCTGTCAGACAAAATGGCTTGGCATTTCTGAGCCTCTTGTAGAAAGGAATATGCAGTCAGCAATGCAAGCAGCAATAGTCTTTGCTCATGGGCTCTCTCAGGAAGTGTGAGTTTCCCATTTATATCCATATGCTCATGTATAGACACATAAACACCCTAAGCAGTCCTGAAGTTCATTAGACATGTTTTCAATTAGAAATCCCATAGTAGAAGGTAGAGACTAGAAGTAGCAACTGCTCTAGTCTTACTGACATTGTCAGAGGTCTGACTGTCTGAGGTTTCATCACGTAACACACAAGAACAGTCACACACATGTATGTACACAAATACCCCTGGCATGCACATATATAGCGTGCAACAGAATTTTAGGCTTCTGTTGGTACATTTTGAAAAGAAAGAACCATGGAAGAACGATTCCTGTTTACTCTGTCTTCACGCTTGCAAATACTTTCAGGATCAGGACTGATTTCATTCTCACTTGCTCCTGCCAATTAAGGAACTTATTTGACAGTCCTTACTGCAAATCTCCTTCAGCTGCCCTTTATGTGCTGCAAAATGGTTCAGTGGCAATCCAGTGTGGGGTTCCCTGTGCTTTCTAGAAGGACTTACAAGTTAGTCCCAGTGCAAAGTCATTTAAGTTTCTGATTGAGCACACTAGACATTTAACTGGCTTTAACTTTTCAGTATTTATTTGCTTTTCAGAAAGGCTGGTATGCCAATAAATTGGGATTGATTCATGGGACTGCAGCAACCATAACACTGGCAGGAACAGAAAGCAAACAACGCACAGCTTGAAGTTTTGAATTCTGCAGATCTTTGTGGAACTATATCAAAATAATGGTCTTGGCACTCTACTTACACTGGTATAATTTCACACAAGGCTCTACATTGAAAAGAACCTGTAGGCTATTCCTCAAGAGAGTCACTGAGATAAAACTCATACTCAATTATATGGTACCTGAATATCTGTTCTTACAAGTACAGGTGTCACTAGGCTAAGTATATTTGAAAGACATGAAACAGTCTTTGACAGATTCATAAAAAAACTCCAGTTTCTTATTAAACTATTTATAACTTGGTTTAGTTTGCAATTATTGCTGCACTGCATGAGAAATATAATAGTAAGCCCTGGGTCTGATCCTGTCCCCACTGGGGCTGTGCTGTTGATTTTGTTGAGCTCAGAGTGAGGCGTCCTCACCAGGAAAAGAGAAAGCAGATTCCTCCCATCTCAAAAAGTCCATGCTTTCTGTGTCTTGCGAGAACAATACACTCACTGCCTGGGCTCTCATGTTCTATCTTAACATCTTCTGGATAAATTTTTTCTGGAACAACATTTTCCTTCTGAGCCTGGCAAGTGGTTTCCAAACACACATTCTAAACTATTGGTGAATACCCTCTGCTGTTACCTGCTGTTCCTCATGTATCTAAAATATTCTATGCTATGAGTGGAACCTTAACAATAAGTTAGGGTAAAATCTGCACTGAAAACTAATGCAGATGGCTCTACAGATATATTTGATGTATGTGCAAAGCAAAATGCATACAGCCCTGGCTGCTGAGGTAGTTCTTGCCTTCTGCAGAGTAAGAATAGCTCCATTTGGGCTGACAGGCTTTCTTACTGCACTTTCAGATGGGCTTTTGTCCTCTGAAGCCTTTTTAAGCATTTTCCTATGGAGGTGTAAGCTATCAGATTTATAGCCAAGTGATCCTTCTCCCCTGTGAGACATTTTTTCTGATTCCTTGAACTGCAATGACAGGATCAATTCAGAGATTACAATGGATAAGCAGCTGCTCTAAGGGCTAGAAAACAAACAAAAGGGAATGGAGTTGTGGCTTCAAGGCCTGCTAGGCTGGCTGCTCCCATAGTTGAAGAAGTGCCTGGCTGTGCCCAGGAATTTCTTTTGTAAAAGCTACTGAAGAATTAGTGGTCTAACTCCATTATGCTAGGAATGTTCACAGAGCAGTAGCTCCTTTGCTACCTATACAAACAGCTCTGATTCCAGTCAGGCGCATGTGATAAAAAGTGCTTGTAGACCACTGATGGAGTAGAAGTTATCAGTCAAGGCTCAAATGAAGGGCTGCTTAAAAAATAATGCTTACAAAGGAAAATTCCAGAGGAGATAAACAGAATCTGCTGGGTCTGAGGACCTAAGCAATTTCCCATTTCTTTGCAAAGCACTTGGGAATGTGCCATTTGTTTCTGTCAGTCAGGTCCAACAGACTTAAAACCATGAAATGGCTCATAAATCTGCAACAGGCTCCTCAAATTGTCTTCTAAATAAGAGCAGGAGAAAATAGCCAGTCATTGGAGAGGTGTACAAGGGAGAGGGACCACAGATGGCCAAGAGGAGTTCTGGGGGACAGAGATCAGGCAGTTCTGTAATACTCAGGTCACTGTGGTACTATTGTCATAAATATGACTATCATTAGCTGATTACCGTAATAATTTGCAAATGATTAGTGTGGAACAGTGGACCTGAAAAAGATATTTCTGGTCTTAAACACTGAGTTGGGATCAAAGATTTATATCATATCTATAAAAAGAGATTGTATTTATAAGAGCAAAGAACTGCAGCAGGACATGTAAAATTTGAGATTAGTGCCTGTGATGGCATTACAGCAGCAGCCAATCCAAGTGATCTATACCTAGAAAAATAAATTTCTCCATGACTTTGTACTTGAATTGCCAAAGAATTGGCTGCATTTTAGTCCATCACAACCATATGAAAATGTCCCTCAACATTGTTATGCAGTATACTTGTGGTCTTACACGCAACTCAAGAGTAGGATCTCCACCATCAATTATCCCTGTCATACTCACCATCACAGACCATCAAAGACCCCACTGGTCTTTGGCACAGGGACCAAAGGTGTTCAAGGGTATGGTGCTGCTAATGGGAAGCACAGTTACCAGGGTCTTATTTTTCTTCCCCACAGAAACTGAAAGAAATGATGTAGGAACATGCTGGAGACATAGTGCTGTACATACTGCTGTAAAAATACTGATGGCATCTCCCAGCTGCTACTACCTATCACTTAGTGAAAACCAGAAACTGTCATCTTCTGCCTCAAAATAAAAGCATGACTTTTTCCCCCACCTCACTTCTTACAACCTCAGGCACATACTGCCCTAAGAAACAGGCGCATACACAGCAGCACATGATGCTCAAGAGCTTTCTGAGAACTTGCTCTGGAGAGATGGTGGTACTGTCATCCTAGAGTGGGGTTCTGGTGGAGAGGCACAGGGGACCTTCCTCTGCCTGGCTGAGCCAAGGGCCATCAGGGCCAGAGCCACCTCCTGCTTGCTTTGAGGCTGATTTGACTCAATATATTTAGGCTTCTTTGTTACTTCTTTTTGCTGTGAATGAGTTTAATGGTTGAATACTTGCAATTCAATCAATGTTACAGAACTCACAGCAGACAAGTTTTAATCTGTAGGGCTGGCAATTTTTACTGGCAGTGCAGGTCTACATGCTATGATCACCCCACCAGGGAAAAAAGCAATATTTTGTCACCTACAAGTTAACAGAACCAGCCAATGAAGGAATCAATTTATAATAATGATTAATAACAAAGCTCTGTGGGCAATGGAGCTACAGACCAAAACTAATTTGTGGAAATTACTCAGCAAGTGATTATGACTAATGTGATTTGCCTTTGGGCAATTCATGAACAAAAGTTAAATGTGTGGAATGAAACATTCATTATCCATTATTCACTCAATGGCAATGGCATTTGTACTGTAGCAGAGCCTATACACTTCAGGCAGATTTGAGGGGTTTACTACACTAGGGTTTATATGGACTCTTCTTTTATTTCCTTAACTCAAAAAAAAAAAAAGGGGGGAGTAAATATCCCTCCTAAGGAGCTCCAGATGCTAAGTTTTAAAAGTCCTAAGGGACTACACCTTCTGTAAAAGCATATGAGTTAACCTTACAGCTCAGGTATTGGTAGAAGAGCAGCTCTGCTTGAGATCAAAACTTTCCACGTGGACTAAAGCCCCTGAGTAGCCATTCAGCCTCTTACATGAGTTTTGTTGCTTATGTTGTAGCTCGACTGCCACTGCTGCCCAAGTTAATCACTGGGGGCATATTCTAAGGTACTTCAAATACATCAAGACCTATAGCCAATTCCAAGATGATCCTCCAAAGATGTCTCAGTGTAGGTTTCTGTAGATGCACATTCAGGAAAGTATTGCTTTTGTGTTTGATGCTCTTCCCAAAAGGGATGGACCTTGCAACTTGCTGACTTCTACAGCATTGGCTTCAGTGTGGCAGAAGGCAAAGCTCTCCCCACTTCTTTCCCCAATGCCCTGGTGTTTCTTTCTGGAAGAAAACAGCTAGAGCAGACTGTAAAGAACAAAATCTACTCAGAAAAAAAATCAGTGGTAAGGACAGCCATTAAGAAACTGGTAGATCAAACAAAATGAGTGAAACGATA
The DNA here is from genome assembly GCF_000695815.1 of Acanthisitta chloris. NCBI lineage: Eukaryota > Metazoa > Chordata > Aves > Passeriformes > Acanthisittidae > Acanthisitta > Acanthisitta chloris. The sequence continues at coordinate 14,684 of NW_008654514.1, forward strand.
CGTTCGTGGCTCTTCCAGTGCTCATTTACTTTCTTCATGATTGTTTTCCCTTTGTCCAAATAAGTGGGCAATAAGAAGGGATATTTTTGCATTCTGACAGCAATGTACACTGCTTTGTAATAGGACCATCAGGATGATTTTCTCAAATTTCTTTGTGATAAAGCCCTTCAGAAGGATATGCTCATTTGAACCAAACAGAGATGAGTTTTCCTTTTAATTCTTTGCATTATGAAAGGTAGGCTAGAGGGAAAGGCTAAGTAACTCTGCCTTACAAGTGTAGATTTAAAGGCAGAAGGAAGTGGCTGGAATGAACACAGAACACCATGGGTCTATAGTAAAGCTCTCTCCACCAGACACGGCGAGGAGGGAGTCTGGGACAGGAGGAATTATCTTCCCTTTCACTTACTGGCACAGATGGTCTGTTGTATACAGGGAAGTCCTGCAACAAGAATGCAATCCATTTGTGCAGAATCTGTTCTGTGCCTGCACTGTCCTGGGAATTTATTCAAAACATTTAAGTTATACATGGATCACTGGGGGTAAACTGGACTTCCCAAACTTGACTTTTGCACTGCAATTTCTGTTTCTTTGGGTTGGCTAGTGGGGACTAATCCTGACATCACTAGAGGGCATAACTTTTGGTACCTCTGAAATATACCTCACCTCTAACAGACCAACTTGCCAGGGTAGAGAAACACAACACAAAAATGACATAACATTTCTTTTCACTGACTTTTCTTGTTCTAATACTGACAATGGTGGAGAATACTATCAGGCCATATCATAACTCAGGTTAAAAACTGCATTTGGCACAACACTGAGTAACACAACAAAATTGTTGTGTCTTGACAAGATCCTGGTTCTTTATTTTTCCCTTGAGGAGCAGAGCATGTGAGTTGTACAACAGGTTGGTATTAATATACTGCTCAAACCAAAATGGATTCAAGGAGGTGTGCCTTAAACCCATTCTGATTTTCTGACTCAAGAATGAACAAATCTGAGTTCAGTCCTTATAATTATAGCAATCTGTGTATCTCTGTTGACACTCCTGTTCATACCTCTGTTTGTCAGGCATATATTAAGACATCAATAGGACTCTATCTGGGCTTTATTTGTAGCTTGTTTTGCACTATTGGGGTTCTTTGTGGTGTACTGTCTTCTGTTTTCTCCTGAGCACATAATCAGCATTGTATTTAAAGACTCATGTTTAAAAAACTGAGCATAACTCCACTGTCCATTAAACTTCCAGCTCTGGAAGTCTGGGGGCAGGAGAAGGACAGGGGAGACTTGACATGGAGACTTAAACTTTTCACAACTCTAAATACATAATTCTTCAGAGGGGCTAATGACTTGCAGTCACTACTGACTTTTGCTGGTATTGTAAGGACTTGGCACTTCTAAGGAATGTCATTGTTGATCCATGTCTTCATGAGGGAATAACTGGATTTCTTTTTGGTGGTGATGGGGAAAGATATAAACAAATCCATTACTTGTTAGCCCCTCAGTTGTCTCTTTCTGTCTGACCCCATGTAGATGGGCAGTGAAGCAGCTGCAGATGGAAGAGCCCTAAGACCTGACATGCAGCCAAACTTAGACTGTGTTCATGAAACGGGGTGTCACTACTCTCTCTTTTTTGAGTCTTCCCTTCAACCTCCTCAGCTTAGCTCCTCACCAGAATCAATCACTTTCTAATTAACTAGTCAGATTCTGATGCAGTTTGCCAAAATTTTATTATCCTGCTTTCAGAGTTACAGCATGCAATTATTTATTCAAGTTTCTCCTGCTCCCACTTTGATGGAATTGGGTGGAGGAATCTCTGGGAGCCTAAGGGAACTCTGTAATGAGAAACAGTTGCAGGAAGGTGAGTAACCCTTTTGCTTCACAGGGTTTGCAATATGAGAAGAAAGGAAAAAACCACATGTGCTCCTTCTTTATGTTCCAGCATCCAGGGGGAAGAAATTAATGCAAAAACCAGATTCCACATGTATTTCTTGGGTTTATGGTTCGATTTTTTTCCCCTAATTGGGAGTAAAACAGTTATCCTTTTTGGGGTGTTACAGTAACATTCATAGGTGAGGGTCAGGCTCTTAATAAGCAGCACAGAACCAAATATAAGACAATATTCTTTAGGAGAGCTGGGCATTACAGTGTGAAGTGCAGTAACTTCAGTGCATTGCAACACTACCTCTGGTGAACACTGAAATTTTTCATGCAACACATGCACATGTTGGATGTCTTGAGAATGGGATTTACAAAAGATAGCATCTTGAGGGGGGAACCAGCCGAACACAGCATTAAGAAATACAGATGTGCTGAAGACAGCCAGCCTCACCTTTCAATCTTAGAGCTAGTAAAGTGTCAATGTCTTAACTGCTGGGGCATTCACAGCCCTAAGCCTTCTCTTGGGCTGAGGTACCTAAGGTAGCTCTGTCCTCTTTCTCAAAAAAATGGTAGCAAGAAACCTTTGTCATAACTGAATGATGGAATGCTTTACAGGAGTATGTAAGAGCTCTTCTAACATATTAGTTTTGTTTAATTTGGTATGTGGACTGAGGTTTGATTTACTGGTATCCCAGATGTTAACTACTGGACTAGGAAATTATATGCCCCTTCATTTTTTCCTTAGTGAGAACACAATCATTTACGTGAGGTTTCAACAATGGAGACAGAGATACATCACAGACTGGCTAATAGCTTGCTGGACTCAAAGACAGAGAACACCTCAGAGGTTTTGCACATGCTCTAAACACTTCGGTGCCACTAGTGTTCTGCTGTGACCCAAAACTGCACTCCTTTCCACGTTGCCTCAAGGGACACAGACCTAGCTTACAGGTACTCCCCATCCTCTGAGGTAGTAGGCCACACTGCTGTGGAAAGATTGCCTCTGCCTTCGTTAGCTGTGCCAGCAAATCAGCATGCTGCAGAGAGCTCCTGTGCTGCACTGCTACAGTGGCACCATTGCTTTTCATTTGTATCTACAGGAAAAGGCGAGGGAAGAAAGCTCTTGGCTTGCTAGTGAGTCTTGTAGGCATTCTCTCAAATGCCTCTAGAAAATTATTCTGCCAGAGAGATTCTGAAACTGAAGCCACTTCCTTTTTCATATTCCTGTGCGTGTTCACAACTTGAACTGACTCAGTGTTTTAGATATAGCACCATCAGGCAGATTATGAAGCATGCAACTATATACACTAGCAAGAAGTGGAAAAGCGAAAAAAGGAAATTTGCAAGGGTGGCACCTATATTACTTTAAGGCAATAAGTGTTTCTTGTTAAACTTGTCAGGCACGATGAATCTAATTCCTATGCTATTTTATTTGGAAAATAGGAATTTAATGGGCAAAGGCTGCTTTCCAGATCATAAAATAGCTTGAAGTGACAAATGAAAGGCAAGTCAGTTAACCCACTACAGTCTTCAACAAAGATCAGAAAAAAGAAGATGAAAATAATCAAACTCACCTTAAGCCTGTTGAATGCAGCCTTCAGGATCTGTGTTTCCCTCTCACTCTCAGGAACAACTCGTATGACTTTATCACTGCCAATAACAGAACATTGAATTGACACTAAGGCTCTGCAGTACCACGATGTGATAGTAAATAGATTCAGATAGCTACCATAGTTGTGCTATTCAGCATCTGCATAATGTAGGGTGAACTGAAGCTCTACTTCTAAACTTGCTCCCTGGATTATGCACTTCCATAGAAATGATTTTCTCTTTACAGATCAGTGTAGACCCTCCATTTCTATGTAAGTGCTTTGTTCATTCCTTCTAAGTGAAAGCATTGAAGCTGACATCTTCCATGCTGAATATCTGCCTCAGATCAAAACACATTTTTATTTCCACAAGATTAATCTGTTTCTGAGGATGAGATTAGGTAAGATTTTTCACATTTAAACCTTTAATGGGCTTTTAAAAGCCCAGTGTTCTCATGCATTAAAGAGTGGAACTGACTTTAGAAAAGCAGGGATCTTCATACCGGGGGCATGCCTTTTGCTTTACCCATTGAAGCTTGCACAAATTTTGTGAAGCAAATAGCAGCTCACGTACGCTCAGAAGGTTCTAGATAATAGTAGCTGATTTTAATCACTTTCTTTACCAGAAACTGAAATAGGGTAGGTTTAGATATTATGAAGAGATTCTTTAATGTGAGGGAGGTGACACATTGGAACTGGTTGCCCAGAGAAGCTGTGGACACTTTCACACCCCTGGAAGTGTTCCAGGCCAAGTCAGATGAGGCTCTAAGCAACCTGGTCTAGTGGAAGATGTCCCTGCCCATAGCAGGGGGGCTGGAACTAGATGATCTTTAAGGTTCCTTCCAACACAAACCATTCTATGTTTCTATGATATCAATGAATGTAATTTTGCAAACAGGAAACAAGAAACTGAATTCCAGGGGAGGGCAGAGATCTGATTAAGATTCACATTAGTCAGGAAAACAAAACAAAAAGAAGGATTTTCCTGAAGGAAATGAAGAATTTACATGAAGGCAGTTCACGCCATGTGACTTCAGCAGTTCATGAGAGAGAGCTACTAATTCCATCAGTAAAGCAGTTGTAGATGTGCTGCAAAATGCTTTCATTGAATCCGTCTGGTCTGTTCATAGATATCTGAGTAAAACCATGAATGAAGACATCAGCCATACACAAGCAGGCTGAATTAATTTGCATGGACAATGCCAATTCTGGAAGTTTCCTACACTTTGAGTTTTTTAATTCAGACTGTTGCTAATCAGTACTTATTTTATTCCAAGAGACTTTGGAGGTCATGCATATTTTTATTTCTACAGTTCCATCCACCAGCCAGAACACCTTTTAAACGATTTCTTTATCTACAGTTTCTGCATTATCTGGGAATTTTATGCAGTGCATTTCCCTCAACATTGAGAAGTTTGTCCTCCTACTTTGCTGAAGCTTCTGGATCTGCTGAGGAGATATTTGGCCAACTAGAAACAACACTTGCCTGCCTGGTTTGGGAAGGCTCTGTTGCTGTTCTCAGCAAGTGCCAGGTCTTGCCTTTGGTGTACTGCTGCTACAGCTCTGGTAGGATTAATCTTTGCTGCAAGAATCCTTAATGCATATATATGTAAGCATTAAATATTGCCAGTAAATGGTTCAGAAGAATGCATTACTAATAAATACTGAATTCTGAAATGGCTTGCTCCCCCTCTTTCTGGAAACCATTTCCCCTTACCCCCATTCTTCTTTAGTCCTTTGTCTACAGTCAATATCTGCTCCCCTTGGTTAGCCTCTGATCCTTCTTTCTGCCTTAGCTCTCCAGTTTTGGTTCTCACTCCTGCTGAGTTTTCCCTGTAGAGAGGTCCCAAGCCTTCCAATTCTTTCATGACCTTAAAGTTTTTGGTCCAGTTAGACTCCAGGTTATTGCTGCAATAACACTGATGTAACCCAGAGATGTGGACCTCAGTCCATTCTCCTTGGCTGCATTTGACCTTACCTGACAAATAATTCATGCCTAAGAAAGATTTCTGAAAGCACTCTTGTATTAATTTGGCAGCTCTAAAAATTTAAGGCCAATTACTGTGATTCCAAGTAAAGTCTAACCTCCTGTATAGGAACTCACACAGAAAGGATTAAGACTCTTAGAGTACTACAACTGCTGCATCTTTTCAAGGAAAATAGATGCTTTTCATTTATCATACATACGACAGTAATATTCTTTCACATTACTCACTTCTTTCAGAGTATTAAATTGCTGTTCAGAAGGAAATGGGTAAAAAAGAAGTAATGATTACCCAGAACATGTGAAGTTAAGTAACTAATAAAGATTCATTGGACATTTCTGGAAGGATTGGTACAACTGACATATAAAAACCAGATTTTAATGAAATAAGTAGCTAAGCATGTGTTACGCAGCTGTAATGGAATTTTGAAGGAATGGATATCACTTAGGTATGGTCTTGAATTAATACACATCACTCTAAACTGTCTTGGATTAGCTCAGCAACTCTGTCGTTTCCAATGTGATGAAAAACCTGTCTTAAAGAGGAAAATATTGGTGCTGTGACAGATTGATCACTTGACAACTTGGGAAATGCCTCAAGCCATGGCTGAGTCTGCTGCTAGAGAACTCATGGCAAGCAGTTTATCATACCTGGTGATGTTAGTATTTTATTAAAAGATGGTTAAGCCATTATGGCAAGGCATTTTCAATTTTTATGCATGCAAGATGCAGAAATACACTGAATTCCTGAAAACTATCTGCAAACACCCACTTCTGTAGGCTGGCTAGCCAGTGGATAATCATTATACATTCTTCAGAAAAGCACAGATACCAAATCTGGCTTTACTCCTGATATCTACCAGTCAAAGAACATAGCCCTAAGGTTAAGGTTTAGCTTTACAGCTTTCCTAGTTACATTTCACATTAAAGAAATCAAACTATTACCTTAAACACTATGCAATACCCATCGAATTTAGGATAGAAATCCAACAACCTACCCACTACTTCAAAGCCAACAACAAAAACTACCGGGTCATGTGGCTGATAAATGGCAGCTGTACCCCACTCAGGTCCAGCCCCTGGTGAGGTCCCCTGCCATCCTTCATGTCCAGCTCTTGAGGAGAAAGAAGCAAGTGATCGTGTATACATCTAGGGAAAGTTGTGTTGCCTGCAGACATATGTCAGCATTCTGCTGATTTATGCAGGTAAGGTTATTTTTCTAACCATAATGCCTCTAAACCTTTTTTTTGAAAGTCTATTTTTTAAAGTTTCTAAACAAGCAGCAAGAAGGGATAAGTTTTGTAGACATTAATATAGAAATTTACATCCACCATGACAAACTTTCAATTTACTCCTAGCAACTAGGCTAATGGAATTCAAAGCTAGGACTTAGTGAGATGTTTAGAATTTTGTGTAAACACGGTTGAAAGCCTTTGCCAAGAGCAAAACACAAGCTTTAGTAAATGAACAGACTGAATGAGAGTGGTGGCAAAGAGTAGAAGCCGACGGCTGGTGTCCCCAGGGACAGCCTTATGTCTGAGCAAAATGGGTGACCAGCTGTTGGCTAGAACTGATATGCAATGACTTTTTTTTTTTTCTTCATTACCCCCTCATATTTTCAGGAACAGCATGAAAAATGACACAGCTGCTTTTGAAACACAGAATATGCTACATGGCCCTGGGAGGGGTGATACTTCCTGACGCCAGTGGGGACTAAAACCTATGGTTTATTTCTATGTTTTTTCATTTACTTTTTTTTTCCCATTTACTTCATAGTTTTACTCATCTATGAACAGACATATGGATTCAATGAAAGCATTTTGCAGCACATCTACAACTGTTTTACTGATGGAATTAGTAGCTCTCTCTCATGAAACTTTCCTGCTGGAAGTCACATGGCATGAACTGCCTTCATGTAAATTCTTCATTTCCTTCAGGAAAATCCTTCTTTTTGTTTTGTTTTCCTTACTAATGTGAAGTGAATCTTAATCTCTGCTCTCCCATGGAATTCAATAAAAGCATGTTTACAAAGGCTTTACAAGTATTTTAGACACAGTTTGAGAAATTATATGCTATAAATCAAATACCAATAGAAAAACAGGAAAGAAAATAAATCCCCACTTATAGACATCCATTACTAATGGTACAGGAGGGATTATAGTTCTTGAGAACAAGCTGTCATAGTTGCTGCACTTATCTCCCATGGAATTCAATAAAAGCATGTTTACAAAGGCTTTACAAGTATTTTAGACACAGTTTGAGAAATTATATGCTATAAATCAAATACCAATAGAAAAACAGGAAAGAAAATAAATCCCCACTTATAGACATCCATTACTAATGGTACAGGAGGGATTATAGTTCTTGAGAACAAGCTGTCATAGTTGCTGCACTTAAGTAGTTAATTAGGACTGACTGACATATCTGAAAAGAGCGACAGTGAACTCCTAATATGATATCAGATATCATTTGTGATGAAAGATCAATTGCTTCATACCCTTTTCTCCACTAAATTCTGGTAGTCAAAAGGTTAAGAAATAGTAAAACATTAATGTTTTTCTCTGCATTTTTAGGGTGAAGAGTTTTAACCAGGACTCAATACTTTTACAAGACGAACTTAAATAAGGCTGGGCTTCTTCCTGAGTCCTGATGGGGACATCTGGAAAGGGAACTTTACAGAACTTCCTGAGTCTTTCATTACGGTTTTCTGTATTACAGCAGATGCTGGTTGAAACAGAAAAGAGAACCATTTGTATTTTCTATATAGCATTGCCATATTTCTATATATTTCTATAATTTTTCTGCCATTTAGTTATTAGAGCACGAAAACTGATGTTATTCCTAGTATAAAGAAGAGCTAACTAATCTATAATTTTGCATGAAAAAGATTTGCTCGGGTAATGTAGGCAGAAATGCTGAGGAGGCAAAATATATTATTGCATTACACTTATCAGTATAGCACAGATGACTTCTTGGAATGCTGACCTTATATGCAAGTTGCCTGCTAATTCCTAGGCATGGGATATGTAAGTTTCATAAATGCTTTTCAGGTGCAAAAAGGGTTTCTTTACCCAAACAAGAAACTTTATGGACTAAAGCAATGCTGTATAACTAGCCCTCTCCCTTTAAACAGCTTTATTCCAGAAACAGATGATGTGGAAAGGTGAATGTCTGAAAAAAACTCCAGTTTTCATTCCAACTAAGGAATTAGGCTTTTTAAAGCAAAGTTGGCCTCCAGTGTCTCATAAACATTGCATATCTAGCTTAAACACAGCAAGTGGAAACCAGTTGCTTTAGTGTATGTGTGTCTAAGAAAAAAAACCCAACCGTGTATGGTCATGAATACTGTCTTGCTTCAGCAAATGTCATTCAGTCATGTGTGTTAGAAGAGAGAAAGAAGGCAGTGATTCGGGGCAGAAAATAAAATAAGAAGTAATAAGACCAATACACACTTAAGACGAACAAACAGATCAAATTAAGAAAGGGGACGACAAGGGGATGTTGTGCTAACTGCACAGGATTAAGATATGCAAAAACTTGGGAGATGCCCATTTATACCGGGGGGGGGAGGCTGCACTAATCTGTTTAAATGAAACACCATGTATACCCATTCTAATTCACTTCCTAAGAAACACATTGTAATAACATGTTTGCATGAAACAGCTGATGATTGTTCATCTTGGATGTAATCCTTCCAATGACATTATATGAAGCACTGATCATCATCGTTCTGGTAATATGTTATTGAAAGGAGCTTCTGCTATAACCCCATCTGCTTCTTTATTCCCACAGCTTATGTATTTCTCCAGTGAGTTGCTCTGTGCTTTGTATGGAAGCAATGAGTAGATGGTGATGCTGTCAGGCCTGGCATGAGCCTGACAGTACCAGGATGCTAATCTGTCCATCTGGGTGCTCCTCTGCCCAAACAGTAAAGCTTCCTCCCATCCTCCTTCTTCATCTTGATTGCAGAGTCATGTTGGACTTGTGTGGTGTGGCCAGACAGGCTTCATATAATAAGGCTATAGCAAACAATCACTCCTCAGCCAGCGCCTCTGGGCAGACCTGATTACATCAGCTATATATTTTTTATCCCTTTTTCTGTTCTTGACCCTCCCTTTCACTGTGTTTGTACCTTGCCCTCTCTCTCCATCTCCTCTCAAATAAACAACCCAGCCCTAATTACTTTCCTCCAAAAGGTCCCAGCTTTGCTACATCTGTACCCGAATTTGGTATTTCTAGGTAACAGCTTCATATAGTATCACTGATAGGGTTACCAAGTATTGTTGCCTGCAAAATGTCCCCAGTACTCTCTTTCAATTACTTGTGAAATTCAACCATTTCTCTACCTCTTGCAAGATCCAGCTGTCCTACACAATACTATCTGAAATTTTGGTCACTTTCTCACATTGTTATATCCAACAATTTCTCATGTCATGTCCCACAGTTTATTCACATCCTGACCACTTAGCTTAATGTCAGGCCAGAGTCTAGTCCACAGCCTGCATGTGCCTACAGCTCTCATCATGCTGGAAGTCCACAGAGAAGCTCATATGCTTTTCTGAACTTCAAAGTTGCTTCAGTTCATTTTAAGCCCCATGTACGTTTTCAGACAACTGCAGCAACTATTTCCAAATAAAGGATCTCAGGACTCTGTGCAGCAGATTTGTTCTTGATTTCAGTGAAATCAAAGAAAGAACACCAATTCTCAAAGAGGGTTATTACAGAATGTAGATATCAAGAGCGGAAGGCTGAAGGGGGAAATACTTCAGTGCTGGAGGTCTACATTAGACTTCTTGTGCTTCAACTTCCTTTAAGATCTTGAACAAACAATCACAGGTCATCCACCAGTGAGGTTAAGCACAGGCTTGGCAGAAGGTTTTCTATACTGAGTTCCATATGCTTTAGATCCACATTGTTGGCTGTCATTCATGTGTAAAAACCACACACTGTGTATTTGGTTAGAGATATTTGCTGGTGGATTGGTTTGTCTGGTCCCTCTCTTCCACATCTGTTCCAATGGCCTGGGTAATAGTCTGGGCTCTGTCCTGGGTGGGTGTGCTTGAAGCACGGGTACTTGCCAAAGCCTGGCATTCGGCCTGCCCCTGAGACTGGGTACACACCTGCCTGTAAATCATGGACAGGCTGGGGCTTAGAGCTATGCTTAGCTGACAGCATAGACATGGCTCAGTTCCCCACCCCTATAAATGGGGATGACATCATCCTTTAAACTTGTGGAAGTATTGAGACAATAAATAAACTCATGACTTTTAAGCTTCCCAATGGCTATGGTAATGGGAACAAGGCAGGGACCATAGATGGAAAGCATAAAATACAGCTTTCACAGGAGAACAAAATTCTACAACTCATTTTAAGTATTGAAACATTGTGCATTTACTTCATAGACTTCAACTGATTTTTTGTTTTCCTCCCAAATCATTTCATATTTTGCACATCTTCAACTTTTTCCACACTTGAGTCTCCTGATAATATAGGTAATTTGCCAAAGTCTTGTCTCTATGCAGTGGGTGTGCAGAGGATCTTTACTTTTCAAGGCTCAGTGAAAAATGAGTAGGTGCTGTACTTCTTTCCTTTTATGCTTTTGCACAGACAATAAATTGATATTTGTACAATACCAAACAGCAAAGATTCCAAACAAGAGATGTCCATGCTTTCTTGCTTTGGAGTCAGCTATGAAAATATGAAATATGCTCAAAGGTTGGAAATAACCCCTTTCTTTTTTGATTGTTCAGGCAAGCCACAAACTTGGAAAATATGAAGTACTATACTTTCAATGAAAGCAGTCTTATACAGTCTTTAATGAAAATTTTAAACTGGTGGTATTCTGATAAAATTGCCTAAGTAGTCAACACTGCAGACTAAAACTTTATATTTTACCACGTAGCAAACATGGTAAAATCAATTTACCATATATTATTTTATAAAGTGTTTATATCAAAAGTCTCATACCCAGAGGTAAGTAAAATAGCTATTTTCTGGTACCAATAAATAGCTTACCACACACAAGTGTAAGGTCTAAAACCTTCCTTTACAGTGTCTGAATTTCATAGAAAATCCTTAATTTATAGAACCAAACCAGCTGGACTACACTTTTTATGAGCTGCGGTTTTACTTGTCCTTGATCTTTATTTGGCCCTTCCTTGCCACAGCAGTCAAATACCAGCACATTTCCAACTGCGTGACAACAGCAACTGAATGGGGTATGTAATTTATCTGCCTTGATGTCATCTTCTCAAGGAGCAGACAATACTTCAATCTTTGAAAAACAGCAAAGGAGAAAATTTTACTTATATTTCTCCATAAGTGCCTCAGAAAAAAATACCTTCCAAATTTATTACATAGTTTCCTTTAACAGCAAAGAGAGAGATCTTAGGATCAGCAGGTCTTTTCTAGTAGTACTCTGTTCCTCTCATTGTTTGTAATTAATTCAATCCAAAGTGATTTCCATCTCTGGAGAAATATTTTCATAGAGTAAGAGAATAATTTTGGTTGGTCAGATATCTGGAGATCATTTCATCAGACACCCTTGTAGCTCTTCTCTGTACCTGTTCCTGGTTTTCTGCTTTTGAGCATGGACCAAAAGCACTGTGTAAACTTCGTTAATCTTTTGAAAAATCTCCTACAAACTCAGTTTTATGGTCCTAACACACTGGAGCTCACAGTCATTCTATGGCTGAATACTACATTGCTATCTTTTTTCTTCTTGATCCAACCCAGTAATTTGCAATAATAGGAGAAATTCCTGTATGTACAATCTTAAATTTGAACAATTGCTTTTCACCCTAGTCTTTTAATTGAGTCATTAAGTGCATCAAGTTCTTCTAACACATATCTAGAACCTTTCTTGAATAAGTAACTTCAGAAAACAACTGGAAATAAAGGCATAGAGAATGAGGGTTAGAAGTGTGAAACAATTCCTACTGCTGAATGGCACCAAGTCTGGAAGTATTTGGTTATTCCTGATAGGCAATCTCTTGAGCTGAAATTAAGACCTCCATCCTCAAGCTCTCATGAATGTACAAAGTCTTTCAGCATTAGGAAGAGGAAGCCGGTACTCATTACTGTACTTGGCCCTGAAACACAAATAACTTGTAAGAGTGTGTTTGTAAGTGTAGAAAAAAGAGATCAGAGGAATTTTCTCATACATATTTTAAAAGCAAATGTCAAGATGGTGAGCTTAGATTTAATTTAGGATTTATCATTAGTGTTTTCTATGTATTTATTCATTTATGCAAGTTACGGCAAGAAAGATGAAAATATTTATGGAGTAAAAGAATGTTATGTTGTGAAATACTGATGCATGGAGATGTCTGTAGCATGTTAAGTTTCCCCTTACTATTCTGTCATGACTTATTGCCTAGTTTGCTTCCACACAATGATTTTATATTTTAATCCATAGAAAGTACACCTTTAATGTCACTGCACAAATAAAGGACAAACAGGACACACCTCTCCACAATTCTGCAGAAGGAATGCACCAAATTTACTGAATCTGGTAAGGAAAATCCTGGGTCCACTTCTCTCTTTGCTGGTGTTACTGCAATAGGCTGGTTTAATTCCACTGATTTCCAAGGAGTCTTGCTAGTTTAAGCAACAAAACAGCAGCAGGCTTTTTTATTTTTCCTTACAGGACAATCAGTTATTCCTGTGTTTCAGATAAGAGTAATAGGGACCTGGGCAGTGAACAGTTCATCAACTTAGTATGCTATTTTGAAGAAGAAATTGTAAATCCACAAGCACCAAGGCCAGAAAAAATTACACATGACATTAACTGCCAAATCCTACCACAGCAGATGACTGAGTCTCACAGGGAGCCCTCTTATTTTCCCCACAGGGACATGAACAAGGTGACAGTGTTGACTTGAGATGCAACACTTTGCCTTCAGGTAGAGTGACTCTGGCTAGGGGCATGAGGAAAGTGCCTCAGCAAAGGACACCTTGCACACCTAAACTCAGATCAAATGGTATTTGCAAATTTCTCTTCAAACAGTCTGGATTGCAGAATATCTTCCCATGAACTGAAAATGATACTGCAGAAACAGAGCAGATCAAATACATATAAGTCAGAGATAAATGGTAGAGTCTTTGAAGTGAAAATGCTGGACAGTTAGCCTCCGTGATCCCTGGTACCTTCTGTCATTTTTGTTTTCTACCAACTTCCTTGAGTAAAGAGACCAGTGATACAAACCTAACAGTATGTTGAGGTGCCTGCAAAAGCTACAGTTATAGCTGGGAGTGTTGCCCAGTTTAATGCACAGCCTGGCTGTATCTCAGCTTCAGGTGGAATCCCAGGGGACTGCATTGAATTGCATTCAAACATCATTTCCCTGGGAAAGGATGCAAAGTGCATGTCACTGATGAGAGTCTGTGTATGTCCTGGAAGCAACCTACACTGCTGGGTAACCAATATACACAAGCACACTTTTCGCTTAGTGCTGTCAGGTTTTGTGCAATAAAATGCTGGGAAAATTTTGGAGGTGTTTTTGGATGCTTAATTATGTAATGGGTTTTCTTTAAATCAACTTTGAAAAATATTTTTTGAAATAAATCTGAAAATAAAAACGTTTGATTATATTTTCAGTGAACATGGAAAACCAACCATGTGAAGCAGGAGATAGAAGTAATTTTCATGAGATTTTTGTTTTCAAATAGAGGGTTTACATCCATTTGTTTCTCATACCATAGGAGTTACGTAACAATCTGCCCAAAGGGAGGAGTGGGTCCCACTGGAGAACCCAAGATGCTGTCTTGGCAGTCCTCCCTGCCACACTCTGCTCAGGCCAGCAGCTCTTCTGATGACTCCTTGCAGCACTTCTATCAATATTTTGTCAAAAGCACAAATAAGATAAGAACAAAGACAGAAAATATATGTGGAACTAAATCTAGGACCAGCATGTAAATATACATGTCACCTCACTCGTCAGTAAAATTAACAGTATGCCTAATTGCTTGCAGGGCCTGAAAATGAGGAGGCATATTTATATATCAGTAGATTAATTATTGTAAAAGTAAAGTATCAGCAAGGGCCTTTCAGATGCATCCATGGAAAGCCTGAGGTCAGCAGCATTTAGGGATTGGGGTGTGAAAGCCAACCAGACTCACTTTGCTGGACATGGGGCTCCCTTTGTAAAGACTGTGCAAGACTTCCAAGCCCTCTGCATTTGTCTAGCCCATCAGGATACTACATTTTATCCTTATGTATTTTTGTAGCCATAAATTTAGCCTCCAGCCTGGCACAAGGTTTCTTGGGAGAGACTCCCCATGCACCACTGCTGTCAGTGGGTCTGACATTCGTGCTGGCCAATTACTTGTTAAGGTGAGCTGACATATATTTTACTGTGTGTTCAGCTGGATCCAGACTGTTTTGTTTTTCAGCACCAAAAGTGAAAGCTTAAAAAAACACCCAAATCAAACCAAACTGGCAAACAATGTAGAGGATGTGGTGGGGAAGAATTAGAGTGGAGGGCTTGGCCAGGCTCTCCAGAAAATGAAAGGTGAACCAAGAGGATGTGACTACAGCTGCTTCTCAGGGCAGTGTATTTTTTAAGTGGTATTTAGTCTTTTCTTGTGAGAGGCCTTGTGTAGGCACGTAACAAAGATTTAATCCCTAATGATACTGTAAAACATACATCCAGTTCTTGCACATACACAACTACATGTCTTGATAAAAAAGATGTCAGGATGCTACATTTAAACATGTTTATACTAGTTGGCAGGTTTGCAGTCTCACTTAACAGCAAGTAACGGATGGGAAGGAAGTGTATGACACAGCCACACATAAAAACAAGATAGCTATGCATAATTTGATGGGTCTGAATCTTTGAACTTAGTCTTGATATGCATATATGCAATTTGACTCTCCTTTGATCTGGATTATCTAAAACTAATTCTCTTCCTCTTCTTTCTCAAACCAGACCCGACTATCTGAAACAAAACTGACCTGCTATCCCATTGTTGAAAAAATGAAGAAAAATGAATAGTACTGAAGCAAACAAAAGCACACCAAATGTAGAATATTATTTGAAAAACAAAATCAAACTGAAGGCTTGGGAAGGGACATAAATATTTTAGTGGCAATGAAATTATTTATCCTCTTAAGACAGCTCTTGTGAGGCAGCTGAACCAGCCATTAATGCAATTATATTTTGCCATTTTTATAAGCTGCTGAAAAATAAGTTTTCTCCACTAGATTAAAGCTATGTCAGTTCTCTAGAAAATCACTTCTGACTTAAGGGAAAACTGAAGATACATGTTGTGTAAATCTGGAGGTGAAAGCTAGAGATTTGCTTCTTTATTGTATTAACAGTTGTTTGTGTAGGACAGCTTGGAATTCTACAGAAACTTCCGTGCCTCTTAGTTTGCTAATACCCTGACCTTAGAGGATGCCACAGTAAGATTTCCGTGAAGCAAAAAGGTGGAAAGTCTGCTTGTGGTTAAGACATAATTAACTGCACCTATTGAGCTTGTTGCAATTTCAATACAATTGAAAATGAGGCCAATTCCACAGGTCTTCCCTGAGCAGTGCTGTAACCCTCCCACACCTTCTGGCAGGGTGCTGTGGATAGACAGAGTGTTTTTCTTGTATCGTGACAGTCTGAAGACACATGGGAGATGATGTTCGTAGGCATGTAAGAAAATGCTGCCCCTTCTACCAACACGAGTTCATTAACAGACCAGCCACAAAAACAAATCCTCATCTGCTGAGAGGGAGTACTTTGTAAAAAGAATGACATTAGGCAGGTATCTTAGCAAAGCACCTCCCGAATAGCTGTCTTCTAGCAGGTGCTTGCAGCACCTGTGTTACAGGCCCAGGTCTGTTCCACATCATGCTAGGCTACCTGACCCTATACAGCCCATGGTGGGAGATGAGCATCTCAAGGCTACTCAGACTGCTGAAGATATGAATCACCCTCTGGAAGGCCTCTCTCCATCATTTGCACAGTGAAATATCTCCACAAGAACCAATACAGTATAGAGCACAATACAGTTAAGCTATTTGATATTCTTTTCCTCTGGCAGCTTTACCTTAGGACTATCTGTTTTAC
This sequence comes from Acanthisitta chloris, assembly GCF_000695815.1. Classification (NCBI taxonomy): domain Eukaryota; kingdom Metazoa; phylum Chordata; class Aves; order Passeriformes; family Acanthisittidae; genus Acanthisitta; species Acanthisitta chloris. Next base: position 31,201 of record NW_008654514.1, read on the forward strand.
TGCCTTTTTCCTCACCTTTTTTCCTGCCAAACTTGCTGTTGTCTGATTCCAGGGATATGACTGCTTTGAACACTTTATACTGAACTTTGTGCACTAACCTAACCACGCTGCACATTCTGACATGCTTCCTTGAATCAGCTGAGAATGTCTTTTATTCCTGTTCCTCATTAGCAGAAGATAAATGCGTATTTATAAAGTAAGGGTGGCAAATAAGGATTAACAGGCAATGAATAAATTAACAGGTCTTAGAGAGGTTATTTATGTAACTAAAGTGAGGTAAAACACTTCACCAAGGAATAAATCAGTCCATATATTATAGCTGTGTCGTGAGGCTTCATGTCAATCTGTGTTTATGACTGCAAGGAGAAAGAGTTATATTACATATTTCAATAATAAAATGTTTCTTAAAGCAGCTTTCAAAAGCACTTGGTGTTCTTTTTTTGTAGGTGTTAGTTCACATTGGTTTATTCCAGTCAATGGAATGCCTGCATCAATTGAGAACCTGGACGTGAATATGCCTATCTACTGACATCTCTGATTGCAGATGTTAGGGCAAAGTGTTAATTGCAGGATGTTTTCTACCCTGAAATCTGTAAATTCATTGTTGGTATTTGTTTAAAATATACCTACCTTGCACACGCAAGTCTTTCTGCAGTACAACCCTCACAGCAACATTTTCAATCCTTACTGAGCCAAAGCACTTTGGGATAAAAGTCTACACCTGAAACACAGCTTGACAATGACAACAATTTGGCTGAGTAAGAAATTATGTGAGATTCCGAAAACATTTCCATTCTTCATGGAGAGATTAAAACTTTTATGGTTGGAACTAGATGATCTCTAAGGTCCCTTCCAACCCAAACCATTCTATGATGCCATGATTTCAAATGCAACAGAAAGACTCAGTAGCCCAGATTAGCAAGAATATAAATCAGGAGGTACGTGAAAACTTCTGTTTAGGTGTCTGGCCCTAATGGTAGAATGAAAGGAGTTTACTGCATCACAAGAATGTTTAAGTACAGTGTGTTTTAAGGATTTTTCTCTTTTGTTCTCATTGTTCTATTTTGAAACTTCTGACAGGCTGTTCTCTTCGTCTGCAGCAGAAAAGGGCTCTAGGATTGGGAGTCATCCATACTAATGTGGTCTGCATGAAACAAGGAGTTAAGGTCTCCTGACTTCTCATAAAAGAGGCCGTAGCTAATCATTACTTTGTAGCCCATTCCTAACAGATCCATATGGCTGTGCTTAACATGGCAATTACATATTTTATGTGGTCTGTTAATATAGGCATAAACTGCTTGTAGTGAGTGCTACAATTAAAGCTGTTCAGATCTGCCTGTTTGCCAGAGAAAAGAAAAAGTCTGCATTTAGACCTCATTGCTCACATTTACCTCATCTATCACATTTAGCATTTTGGTTTTTTTGAAAATGGTCAAAGTCAAGCTAGTCTTTTCCAAATCTTTACAAGCATAAATTACAAAAAGATGTTAGATCACTTGCTTTTAATTATTGTCTACAGGAGCAGCAAAGATTATGTTAATAAATCTTATTAATAATGCAATTAGAGCCAATAGAAATATAAAATAAATAACAATGACTTTTTTTTAATAGTAGATTTCCAAACGTTTTAATACCACTCAACTGGGAAATAGCACAGTAAAAGTGAACAATGCAAGGAAGTGGCAGATGAAAACATTCACACCAAAATGATGTTAAGTAGGAGCCAGGTAAGGCAGTTTTGGCACAACAAGAAGGAACGATGTGAAAGAAAAAGGAGAAAAGCAGTGAATGTTTTGTGGGGTTTTTTTTCTTTGTAAAGAGAAAGCTCTGAGGTAGCATTTTAGCTCAAGGAGTACAGTCTAGAACATTAAGAAACACATAGTACAATTGATTATTAAATGAACAACTACCACATTACAGATCTAGACAAGTGTCCAGCATTGCTGTATGAAGGGTCGTACTGCAGGAGCCTCAGATATCTGCAGTAATCCCACCTGCCCTGGCCAGAACCAGTCTCCTGCCTCCAGAAACTGTTCCTGCCATATTGCCTAGAGCAAAACATTTCCCTCTTACTTTCCTTCATGCCTCAAGCACTTTAATTTCCTTAAATACCTCTTATGTGCTTCCAGAAGGCACATGAAATATATAATTGCTTTGAGATTCTCTGAATGTTAGTATGGGTCAAAAGGTGGTTATCTTTATTAAAGCATCTTTATCAAAGCACCTCTCCCTTGGACCAGACTTCTCACCCAGAGTCAGAGGGACATACTGTGGTAGGTGACAGCAGCTGAATGCTCCGCTGTACGGTGCCACCCGTGTGAGGAACAGCAGTGCGATGCTGAAGTGCTTTGAACTGCCCTCGCAGAATCTGTTCACTTTTTTCAGTAAAACAAAACCCCAAAGTAATGTGGAGAATAACACTGTGGTGTATAAGGGGAGGTATTCCCCCTCTGCCTTCAAACAGGTGTGACAGATGAGCTCAGTTTACTACAGGGGAAGCTGCCAACAGCAGACAAGTTTGTGTCTTTTAAATCTTCAGCCCGGCCTCAGAAACCTCTCCAGGGCTGCTGGGACTTGCCCTGCATTTCTTAAGCCCACTCATGGTATTATGACTCCATTTATAGTAACTTCAAAAGTAAAAGTCTGGTATTAACCACTTTTGTCATTGGAGAATTTGTATTTCTTGTTGCTGATGTCTTGGTTTCTGTAAAGGAAGGATCCAAAAGACACCTTTGCAAGTGAATTGAAGGAAGAAATGGATACTCAGAGTTCATGTTTTGCTATTTTTGTGTTGGGTGTGGTGTATGCATAGCTAACATGTGGGGCTGGTCCATGCTGACGCACAGTTGTCTCACAGCGAGGGCTGAGAAGGCAGAGAGAAGACAGAGAGATGGTGCTGGGTGGGTACCATGGCACAGTCACAACCATGGGTTCAAGCAGACCACAGAGTCTTTCCCAGCCATGCAAGACCTGCCACCCAAGCTGATGTGTTTCAAAGTCCACTCACATGGGTGGCTCAGGTACACACAGGTAAATATTTTGCTTCCCTCAATATAACTTTCTACTGTAGGACAAACAGCATTTACTAAATATGACTCACTTCAGTCCTCAGCTAACAATGGTGTCAACAATCCTGAACTGTTTCAGTAGTTAGTCAGATAATTTCTAATCTCTGAGGACAGTGATTTGAAGTGATTCAGATATTTACTGACACAACACCCCTCAGCACCACACAGGTCCCAACATACATGTGGTATACAGCAATGTTTTATAGTAACTTCATTTGTTTCTACAGTTATCGTGTCTGGGCCACAAAGCAAAGGAGAGGAAAAATTTTGCTAGTTTAAATACATTCCTGGTACAGAGCAGGCAATTGCTTCATTTTTGGGCAATACAAATCTGATTACAATGTGAAAGTACTCTTCTGAAAAAGGAGCCAATGGCTGAGTAAAGCATTTAAAAAACGTACAAAGAAAGGAATTGTGGATTTCTGTGAATCAAAGCTTCTCCCTATTATACACACAAATTACAAAAACAAACAATCGCAAATACACCAATTTCATATTCTTCAAGACACCTCAGAGATCTCAGTATCTCTATCAATGATAAATGATGGAAATTAGGAAGAAACATTTGCTGCTGGCATGCCATTTAACAGCTGCAGTGTTTCACACACCTTGCTCTTCAGATGTTAGTGTTGGGAGAGGGACAGAAGCTACATAAGCATTTCAGCTCAGATAGAAGTGCACTCCTGAAGTGAACCTCAGTGTCCCTTCCTATGAACATGTGGTTCACAGTACAACACAGTCTCCAGGTGTGTGGCACATGCTAGACTATTCTGAGGATGCATGAGCTGGATTGAAAATAAACTGACAGATGATCTTGGGGTACATGTAATGTGCCCCAACCACAAATCAGTTTTCAGTCTGTGGGATGAGATCAGCCAGTCCAAAGCAAAATCCAACCAGTTTCATATAATGTGGCAAAGGTCTGGTCCTCAGCACCAGCTTATCCAGTCTCATAGGTGTGTTAGCACTGCTTGCTAACACAGACATAACCTGAAAGGATGGTTATTTTGATTCAATATGCCAAGACTTGTAAGTAGATCTTTGCTTAGATTTAAATTTACCAAAGGCAGAGTAACTACCAGAGAGCATTTTTTCCTTCAGAAGACCAGACATTTGAGAGGGTGGATGTACATCCTACACCACTGCTTGCAGAAAACGTATCTTTCCCCATTCAAATTCACATCAGTAACAGAGGAGCTACAAGTCATCCTGCCTTCTGGTGAGAGTAACTTCACTCTCAGACTTTTGTCATACTTGAGGTAAATCCTAAATTGTCAACAACTACTCAGGAAATTTATTTGTTTCCAGAGAAGTAATAAGAAGGAAGTTAATTTATTTAGCTTCCAGGAAACTTGTATTGAAATATATTTTAAATATCTCTGCTGCCTCTTTGTTTTGTTTTTGGTTTTTTGTGTGTCAGTAAAAGCATAAAAAAACCCTCACAAAAATTTCTATTCTGTCAAAAGCCTATTTAATCAAAAACCACTCAGAGTAACTTTTGTTTTCACCAGCTCTACTTGACAGATGTTTTCTGCCTACAAGGGCACTATGTTACACAACCACTGATATTTGAATGCTATCAAAGTCAGTACATGCTTAAATGTGTAAAATAAGCTTTCTCAGCTCCACATTAGACTCGTATGTGAAATAGTACTGTTTTAAGCAAGTGCCAATGAAACTAAAGCACTCTTCTTCAAAACTTCTCCATAAAATATTTTAATGATCCACTTATGCATGTACATAGCTTTCTAAAGGTCTTTTGCTAACACATAAATTCCCCGTTCTCACAGATTTTAGAATCTCATGCCATTAGCCTTTTAAAATTAAGTGCTGTAAAAGTTTAACTACTAAATCTGATGTTTCTAGCTTCTTTCCTCTTTTCAGTATTCATGTTTAGCTATTTTTGAGTAATGTATGAATGTCAGCCTTAAAGTAGGAAGTATTTTGTCTGAGCCAATAGTGATGAATTTTACTAAGTGATTTGATAGGTTTTTAGGGGCTCTTCATAGGCTCTGAGGTTTGCACTTCACATTTATTCTGAAGGTCAATTGCCAAGAGAATGAACTGTGTAACAAAGAGGCTATCAGTTCTGCAGATAGAGGGGACATGCCTAATTCCCCAGATAGATGAGTATTTTGGGTGCTATTTGCCCGCAGGAAGCCTGGCAATTTGCTAGAGTTTGATACAGTTTGCTGCAGGAGTAAGTGGCAACGTGGTGCTGTTGTTACTGTTGTAAATGACTGTGCTATCACACACGACCAGCTAAATACAGTCTAATACAGAAATACACTGGATCCATGGCTGATTTAGGGAGCAGAGCAGCGTGGCTGCTAGCTTGGCATTTGCTGTCACTTTGCAAGTGAAGAGATTCCTGATCCTGTGAGTCTCCTAAATGCTCACACTTAATGAGCAACACTTAAAACTTGCCTTTGGGAATCCTCTAAAGAGCAGAGGAGCTGCTGACTTCCCTGGTTCCCTTACCGTGGGGAAGAAGCAGAAGCACTTTTATTTATGCTCCCTTTGATAGCACTGTCATAAGTGAACCTATCTTATTGATTTTCAAATTTGTTTGATGACATATTTAGTAATCACACACTACTTTTTTTCTAATATCAGACTATGGAAGATTGATAACCCATTCTGCGACCCATTGCTGGTCTGAGGTTCAATGGCAGCAACAATTTCTAAATGAGCAATAAATTGGAAGAGAAGTGGGAGCACCATTATCACAAGAACCGGGAGGGCACTGAAGATGGAGGCAGTGAGGAGAAAGGCTGGTTACGAGGCATTTGTACGAAAACACTCAACTGTCATTCAACATAACATACTGGTGCTTAATACTTGTCTGGGATGCCAGAGACATCAGTGACACCTGTGATAAACAGCACAAAGAGCCAGAGAGGAGTGACAACTGTGATCCTCTGGCCTGATGCATTCTGCTTTCCCGGTCATTGCTGACTTTGAGTATTCAAACAGTTTGTGCAGACTTTCAGAAAAGTTTAAGAAATTATGAGTACAGGAAAACCAAAGCATTAGGCTATTTATCTGCTGGGTTTGAGTACATAGGTACACATTGAAGACTAATTTTCCATGATGTTTCAGATTACTAGGCAGTTTCAATTGCATCATCTGAGCAGAAATAGAAAAAGGAATTCTTAAGGTCAGCATGAATATAGCTGGCTCCACAGCTCCAGAAGGCCTGATTATACAAAGGACCTAGAACAATCAGCAGAGCAGGTATGCTGCATACAGACTGAAGTGTCAGAGGTAGGGGCAAGAGTACTAGGACGCTGTAACCAGTAGAGAAATGGGATAGACAAAGAATGAACTATTTCAATTCCTTTATTTCCTATCTTGCTTAATTTGGAAATTACTGATGCTCCTTTTAAGCAATTTTATGGTTTTTTAAGGGTTTAACATCCAGGAGATAGTGAGGATTCTTTTCCTCCCTAACAGCGGCTTCCATCTACTTCTAAAAGCAGTAATGGGCTGCTTTGCACAATACCTTAAATCAAAATAAACACATAAATTGGCCCATTTACAATCAGTGTTTCAGATGACATACTCAGTTGATCCTAGACTTATTTTCATAACTGGCGAACAGAGTTCACAGCTAACTTCCTCTAGCAACAGATTTCTGATAATAGAGCCAGACACCAAGCTAGAAATTATAATATAAACTTCAGGCTCAGTTTAGCAAAGAAAATGATTGTGAAGTTTCTGACCAGTCAATGAATGTATTAACATTCTTGTACAGGTGGGAAATCTTTTAATTGTTTGCTTTGCATGCCTACAAATGTAGAACTTTGGGTGATGCAGGATCATAATTCTTGCAGTACTGTAAATATGTCCCAGTCCCAATTAGTCCCAATGCATATTTAGACGATTAGAAGAGCAAGGCTCTAAGCCCTAAATACTAGGGCTGAGTGTGAAGGTTCGCCTGCATGGAGATCCTCTGAAGAGAGAGAAGGGAGGGGACCAAACTAAATGTTAAATGCTAAAGGTACCACAACCAGGAACACATGGCAGTCCAGACAGCCCATCACCAGTTACAGCACACAGCAAACTCAAAGGCACAATTTAAAGCTGGCAATATAAAGTCTGTTTAGGCCGCCAGAGAACCAGACGTCTCATGCCTGCAAGACTCTCTTTCCTTTACTGACTCTTTGCTTATGGGTCCTGTGATTGATAGCCTAAAAGTACACCATAAAACATTCACAATTTAATGTGAGGTGCTGTGATCAGTGGCATACCTAGGAGTTCTTTGGGGTTTTGCCTTTTTTTTTTTTTTTAAAAACAGAAGGTTAAATTCTTTCTTGTCAATTTAAAACACAAAAATGTCCATTTTAATAGTTCATCTTACTACTTCAAGTTCTTTGGACTTCTTTGGGCCCAAAGGTTGTTCACAATATGACTTGATTTATGGAGAAATGTTTGTAAAATGGAGGATGGACTGTCTCGTTTCATTTAATAAAGTCAGTTGATAGCTAGGTAATACAAATATTTGTGTAGAAATGTGGGGTGAGGCTGGGAAATTCTGGTCAAAACATGAATTAAAATGCATTACAATTTCATTCACTTTGGAGAATTTAATAACTTTTGGAGAAAACAGTTTGTTTACTATCACCTGTCCAACACATGAACTTTCTCAGCCAATATTGCCCAGAATTATTCAGGTTCCTGAATTAATGTCTACGTTTTTCCCCAGCAATTCAAAAGGTAAATAAAAAATCAGAAAATCAGGTGGCAGTGTTATTCATTTTATCTAAAGGAACAAGAAAGCTATAAGCTTGAAGGAAAAGTGTACTTGAGAAATATTCTTTGGGCAAAGAAATAATGCAGTAGGGTATGGGAGTCTCTTATGTTAGTGAGAAAAGAAACCTAATCTCCTTTTTTCTGGGAGCTCTGCTAATCAAAAGAGCCAGAGCTGTTATTAGATGGTAAGATTTTTACTTCCACACAGGTAATAAAAGGCTTCATGTTCTGACCCAGGTCCTGCCTGACCAACCTGATCTTCTTATATGACAAGGTGATCTACCTAGTGGATGAGAGAATGGCTTTGGATGTAGTCTACCTGGACTTCAGCAAGGCCCCTGACACCATCTCCCAGAGCATAGTCCTGGAGAAGCTGGCAGCCCACAGCTTGGAGAGGTGCACTCTTTGCACCTCCCTGCAGTACCTTGGCTGCCTTCTCAAAACTTCTAACTGGCAAAGCAGGAGCTCTGTGTTTTCAAAGCACAAGGTGTGACTACAACTGAGTTATGGCTTGGACTAGTCATGCTGAATGTGATATGACGATTTTGACTCTTCTACTGGGAGAAGGCACTGAAGATGAAGGGACTACTTGGAAAGACTCAGTGCATGTTCAAGCACAGCAAATCTCACTAGTGCCATTCTCTGTGCTGGAGCCATGTGGCATCTGCAGTAACAAGCAGATGTTACATGCAATGTTAAAACAATTTACAACTGATTTCTGGAGACATGCCTTTACATTTGTTTATTACTTGATTGTTGAAAAGCATTACCAGACTGATTATTTGTTAAACATCAATCTGGAATATAGTTTGCTAAACTAAGACAAACCACAAATGCAGAGATCTCCTTTAATTACGCCTTTGTCACTGAAATACCAAACTCTCCATTTGAGATTTTATGTCATGCATTTTGTTTAGAAAATTCACTGCTGTGCTCTTAGAATAAACCACTCCATGCTGCAGAAGTTGGATTTATGAAACATGGTGTAAACACATTCTGCCTAAGAGCAAGCAGACAGCAAATGCCTAGGGCATTCAGTAATTGTCCTGGGAATGTGGTTTCTTAAACATCTCAGATTTATTACTGTAATTTTCACCAGATACCTGATACAGTAAATGTCTCTAAAGGTTTTATCGTTTTTATCTAAAAAAGACATTGTTTAGTCTACCTGACTGAATGACATCATGCTGTTCATACTTTCTGTATCAAAGACAGTTACCTTGGGGTGTGTTGCTTCAATTTACCAGGTTTGGAGGTATAATGGACACCTTTCTGATTTCAGTAATGTTGACATACATATTTGTGTGAATGTATAGACACATACTTGTAACTTTTAGTGAAAAAAGGACATTGCTATCAACTTCATCCAGTATGTGGGTTACATTGGACTGAAATGAATAGGGTAGATAATGTCTCTTAGGGCTATTGTTTATGACCTCCTGCTTACTCATCCCTTAACTGATCTCTGTTTCTCTCACATCCAGAGGACTACTAAACCCAAGAAAATAAACCAAGAAAATCCAAAGAGATCCAGGAAAACAAGATACCCAGCTCAGAGGGTGTCAGCAGAGTCTTGCACTCAGGCATCAGCTATTTCTCAGCCTTGTTCATATCAACTCAACATGTTATAAAACGGAGCTTTGTCTGTTGGTACTTGATGAAAACTATGATTTTATTTCTTAAGTGCAATTTAAGTTCTTTTCTGCTACAATAATTCACAAAAACTAATGAAGTGCTGAAGAGAGCTGCTAGCTCCTTAAACAAATCGTCTCATCATAATTTCTTGCCTTCTGTCCAACTGAAAACAAATCCCTAAACCAAAAGCCTTCATAATAATAAAAAAGGTCAAGCTTATTCTCACCTGTATAAGACTGCTTTTTATCATACTGGCTGAGCCTATGGTCCAAAAGACTTGTTTTAGAGCTGAAACTACTATTGCCTAATTATACTGCAGTCATATGACAATAATGATCTGGAATTATTTGCTGACCCAGCAGGTAATAAAACGCCTCAGTCCCCACCCAGAATGGCTCTGCAAGCTGTTTATAATGAGACATGAGGACAATAAAGTAGAAGGGGGGTGAAACTGAGAGGCAGGTATGAGGAAAAGGGACAGGTTTTTACACATTAGGCTGTAATCTCAGCTCAGCACCTGCACAGCCAGTGAAAGGAAAGGCCCTTTGAAAAAGACAACTGAGAAACTATGTACATAGGCCTTCTGTGAAAGAACTTTTGATGCCAAATGCTATTTCCATCAGGGAGCTGTTGCTTGCCAAGATATGTCCCCCAAGCAGCATTTTCACTCAAAGTCTGCTACTGCTGCTGTAGCACCCAGGATTTTATGAGACAGAGCCTCTTATCCATTTGCTCCTCATCTAGAGGTGAAATGCTGAGCAAGGGAAGGCAAAGATTCAGTTGGTCTATTTAATTTTTTTGAGTTTTGTGCAGATAAATAGTATGTAGGTCAATTTGACTGAAATAGTCTAGAAGAGTGAGATGAAATTTCAGATGAAGAAATATAAAATGTTTGAATTGTCTTACGCTGTCTTGAGTGCACAGATTTTGAAACCTATGATCAATATTGAACCTCAGCTTTGCTCTACATTTTGTCCTAGAAGATGAGAACTGCTTTGATATTCCTGAAGGAATGTGATTTACCAGATTTTAGATGGAAGGGCTTTTTGGTTTTTTTGAAATTAGCAGCAACAGTACATGTCCACTAAACACTAAAATCAGAACCCAGATATGGAGTTGTGTTTATTTTTGTTGTTAGGTTATTCTTAAAAATTCAGCTAAAATCACATTCTCTGCTTTTATACACTTATAATTTAAATTGTCTTTTTTGTACATTGTATACTGAGATAAATTCATAAAGTGCATTAATTTCCATTTGCAATTATTTCAGAGTATAAAGCTGCAATGAGCAAAATAGCTGCAGCTACATTTGATACGTTATGTGAATTAATACAACATGAATTCAGAGCCTCACAGAAACATGAAATTGTTGGCTCCATAATTCTGCAGCTTATTTCTTGTTATACTCTTTCTGTGACCAGCTCTCATTGCATAAGGTTTAATGGAAAATGCAGCTGGCATGCTCCGTGGCTAAGCACAAGCTCCCAAAAACTTATATTATGCAAGAAGCAATACAATATATCAGGTGATGCTTTTTGCTTATATCAGAATTTTGTTTTTTCCACCTCAAATGAAAAACATATCTTTTTGCTGTGCTTCCATTTTATTTTGTAAAATAGTGAGGAGTGACCCAAGCCATAGATCCAGACAACATGTGGCCAAAACAGCAAAGGCTTCTTTGGCTTTGGCTGCCATGCTCACCCAACAGGCAAGGTTTCCTTAGGTTAATCCCTCCATAAGATAAGACAGATCTTATTTCATCATAAACTGTAATTTAAAACTCTTCCTGCCTTGTTTCCAGTGAGTAATAATTAAGCTTAAAACAACAAAACCTCACACGCAACGGGGACACAAGTCTTGAATGCAGTGAGGAGTGTTTGGTGTTCTTGTTTTATGAGCAAGACGTCACTGCTAAAAATGAGCATCTGCCTGTTCCTCATAGACAACAGATTCCAGTCTTCTTATGAGATTACTTCATTGTACAACATCTGGTGTTTTATAGCCATGCAGTTTAAAAATAAATACTCTGTGTGCAATTTGATAACTTTTAAAATATTAATTGAAATTTACCCATTTATTTACTCTTGTAAGAAGCAAAGCTCTTTATACAACAACTAATTTTAAAATTCCTCCTTTTTTGGCTTGAGGTTTGTGCTATTTTTTTTTCCGGAGAAAAAGTAATGTTTTCCAGTGGGGCAGAGGGACTTTGGTTGCTAAATACACCCTCATAATTATTTTTTTCCATTGCTTGCTGTGAAACCGGTCCTCCCAGTGAGATCCTGAACTTTCCTCCTGCATAAAGTCTTTTTTTGTCAGTTCTATTTATTTTATGTTTTAACGGAATTATTATTTTGCACTTTTATTGTCCAGCTCTTATCTACTCCATTAAGATTGCATTTCATTAGCTCTGACAAGATAATTGAAATCTGGTAGATCATTACCTGTAGAATAAATATTTAAAATGCATGTCTCTTTCCTCAGCTAATGTCACTTCACAATAAATACACCTGAACATTAGAAACCTCTTTCCTCAGACCACCTCGTTTTCACAGACCTGTCCTCTAACTATCCAGGAGAATGCTATTCCTCTCCTGTTCACTTCTTTTTTTCCCCAGTATAACTGTGCAGTCTGCAGTGGCGTGACTTGCTGCAGGCTCTGCGACCAAACGCCTTCGAATTCAAAGACCACCCCCAGTGCAGCTGCCATACATAAAAGCTCACATGTACTTTTTTCAGCAGAGATAATGGTCTTTGGATTAAAGACAAACAATGCAGAAAGATCAGATTTCACAGAGCACAGTGTAGCTCCCCTGTTCTCTATAATTCTGTACCCTAAACTGTTTCATAGCACTGTCTCACTGTCTGCAAATTGGTAGGACTCATCTCATATGACAAGGTAAAATCTGCAGGTTTTCCCCTCACTTTTACAGTTTCATTCAGCAGTAGCAAAAGCTTCACCCATTAGTCCTCTGTGGAGCTTTTATAGGATTCAGAAGGTTGCCCCCCTTAAAATAGAGACATAAGACTTAACTCATCTTCAGCACTAGTCTGTACTGACTCCTTACCATGTAGGACACTGACTTCACTTTTCCATAATCTTCCATAGGCTTAAGCTAATTAATCTTTCTATGGTTTTATACGGGTTTTCCACTGCTTGTAGGTGGTACAAGCTAATTGTTACATATTGTCCTGCACCTTGGTCAGGCAGGGGCAGCCTGTGCTCACTACCAGTCTTTTGGGGTGCCTTTTTGTCCATCACTCATCATATAGTCAAAAGCCCACCAGTTAGTCTATGGAGAAGAGATGATAGCTCCAAGGAAAGAGGGATGGACATAGGAAGAATAACACACCGATGGATTGCATGCCATCAACTGGTTAGGGACTAGGCATACAAAAAGGGAGTGGATGCTAGCAGAGGGCATTGATGGTCTTGCAGTCTCCAGGTCTGTGACACCTGCTAACTTGCTTCTGAGATGCAAAAGCAAGTGAAGTCACTGGACACCTACTTCCTAATTTGATACAGATTTTTTGGCAGGTAAGGCTAGATGCAAGGCCTTGAAAGATAAAACTACCTCATGTGACAAACAACATATTTGTAGACAGGCGGAAAGGCTGAAGCCCCAAGTCCTCCCTCACGCAACGAGAGCCTGAAATACCCACACTTCTGTCTCTGTGTTGCCCAGAACTATCTGGCAAGAGTAGATCAGTGTCTTTGTCATGTGTCTGTCTGACAGAGGTTGATAGGAAAATTTCTTCACTGAAATGGTTGTCAAGCATTGGAACAGGCTGCTCTGGAAAGCAGCTGAGTCACCATCCCTGGAGGTATTTAAAAGATGTGTAGATGTGGTGCTTAGGAACACAGTTTAGTGGTGGACTCTGCAGTCTTAGGTTAACAGTTGGGCTCAATGATCTTAAAGCTCTCTTCCAATCTAAACAATTCTATGGTTCTACGACCAGGTGATGTTTCTGTGCCTGGGGCCTCTGAGAGATATGATGCACCAAATGTGCTCAGACACTGCACAGCCCATGCCAAACAGACAGGGTTCTTCACAAGATGTGGTCTGAGCAGAGGAATCCTTGGTTTCTGTCTCCCGCTCCTTGCAGCTGCTTTGGAGAGAGAACCACCATTCTCTCTCAGGACAACTTAGTGTTGAACAGAAACAACTCTTGCAGTAGGGATCAAAACCTGCATAATTACTTTAATAATTAAGTAGTTAATATTTAACTGCAGTTACAATTCTAGGCTAGGCCTCAGAAAATACATCAGTAATTATTTTTATGCTGCTGGATAGTGACTACAAAAGCCTTTACCCTTTATACTCAAATGCTTTGATTTCCTCTGAAGCCTTTTTTGGCCGTATCAAAACATGACTATATGTTTGACTATATCAAAACTAAGATAGCTGCTTTTGCTAAAAGCAAAACAAAAGAACCTCAGCAGAACAAACTGAAGGCAAAACTATTTAATGTTTCACAAAGAAAGCAAATTACTTAGACTATGTTCTATTAATGATCTCCATATACATTTTTTAGCATTGTCACTACCACAGGCAGATGGATCCAGGATCCAGCCTGTTGATAATGGAGTAGGATAAGGACATGCTGTGCTGTCTTTGTGCCACTGGGTATGTTTACACTGTGTACTGCTGGCAAGGACACAAGCTCATTCTGCGGAGACACTTGACTCACCAGCCTAGACTTGGCACTGTGCTTGCATGGTGACTCTTGTTATTTGGTATAAATTTTGGGCAGTGTGTGTTCTTGGCTGCCTGTGTTATACAGTTCAAGTGTACCCAAGGTTTATTTCCCTGCTGAAGCTGCACTGTGACAAAAAAGGCAGAGCTCTTCATAAAACATGCTCAATTAAATGTGTTCCCTGTTTCCTTGACATATATAGCTATTGTTTGCCTAACACCAACCTATTTAACAAATAGAGGCAATTCTTCTCTTGACATTTCCATGCCAGTCTTGTCTGTTGTTTACAGAAGGACTTACAGCTTCTTCAGACATTAAGAATTTTTGCTTCAAAAACTCACGTGTGATGGTGGCTAGTGCCAAGGTTAAATTTTTACTTGGTGTTGCATTTTCAGGAATGTGCTTATTTAAAAATTAGCATCGTACTATTCTCTCTGTGAGCCTGAAACACTCATTTGGGATTGCTTTATTGACCTAGGTCTGGAGAGGAATCTGGTAGTTGGGATTGATCAAGAAGCCAAATTCTGCCAAGGTAGACCCATGGTGTGCTCCTTGGAACATACACCTGGAATTAACCGGTTTCAGACAACTCTCTCCAGTGCAGATGTGCATGGGGAGATGACAGGCTTGAGGTACGCAGGCATGTACCGAAAAAACAGCCATTCCTGCCCCTTCCCTGTGCCAACAGAAACACCCCAGAAGCTCTGCAGCAGCCAGATCACAGCCTGACAAACTGTCACTTAGACCAGGGTTAAAAAAAAAAGAAAGAAGTGGGTTTTTTTCTCTCTGTGCTCCTGGAATTAACTTGCTGTAGGCAGCAGAGTGCCAGGCCCCTAGCAGGGGCTGCACATCTGGAACAGCAGGAGCACAACTGTTTGCCCTGGCAGCAGGTGGCCATTAGTGGGGCTTGGCAGGGTTTGGCTGTATGACTGCACTGCAGCCTTAGAGTAGCATCTGGTGGCAATCTTGGTAGGAGTATGGTGCAGTAAATCAGAGTGCATCAGTTTTTCATCAGGCCTGCTGAAGTAATTTAGAATAGTTTGGGTTGGAAGGGAAATTTAAAGGCCATCTAGTCCAATCCCCCTGCAAGAAGCAGGGACATCTTTCACTAGTTCAGGTGGTTCAGAGCTCCGTCCAACCTGACCTCCAAGGTTTCCAGGGATGGAACATCTACTATCTCACTGAGCAACATGTTCCACTGTTTCACGACCCTCATTCTAGCAGATTTCTTTTGTGTATCTAGTCTGATAAATCTACCCTCTGTTAGTTTAAAACTATTACCCCTTGTCCTATCACTACAGGCCCTGCTAAAGGTTTGTCCCCATCTTTCTTGTAAGTCCCTTTTAAGTACTGAAAGACAGTAATGAGGTTTCCTTGGAGTCTTCTTTTCTTGAGGCTGAACAATCCCAACTCTCACAGGCTTTCCTCACAGGAGAGGTGCTCCAGCTCTCTGACCTTTTTTGTGGCCCTTCTCTGGACTCTCTCCAGCAGGTCTATGTCTTTCCTATGCTGGGGACCCCAGAACTGGACGCACTGGATCACTCCATACGGAGTGGCATAGATGGGAGGAATCACCTCCCTTTACTACCTGGCCATGCTGCTTTTGATGCAGACCAGGATATGATTGGTTTTCTGGGCTATGAACAGGTTCGTTCTCCCTATCTGCTGCTGGATTTCAGCCCCCATCCCTTCCTCCTCATCTGGAAAATTCAAGGTGCAAAATATTAGAAAAAACACAATATATTGTCCCCATCCATTTGTTGACCTGAGGAGTTTTTCAATTTAGAGTACTTTGGCTCACCTACCCTGAGCTGTCTTGCACGAGCAAACTGTCTTGCAGTTTTAGATTTTTCTTTGCAGATGCTTTCCTTACAATCAGTGTGTGTTTAAGGTCTGATTCTGATCTGATACACTGAGGTGCAAATTAGTAGCACCCTTAAAATTAATGCATGTTTTGCTGTAACACCAACACGAAATCAGAACCACAACTTTGTACTCAGTCATGTGAATGGAGTCTTTATAATCAGAATCATAACTCACTGAAAAAAATTAAGATTGTCTTAATTGTCTCCAGAGGTTTGCTGACTGTGGATCTGTTCCTGCAAACCTGAGAGCAGCAGACATCCTGTTAGTACTGCAAGGAGTTTTGCCTGAAGCAGGGTTTTCAGAGAGAGGTCTAGTGTATAATTGTAATTACTGGTTCTCATTTTGCAACTAAACCTGCTTATCACTGGAAATAGAACGGAGAGTACAGGCTTCACTCAAAGTTGTTTACTGCATGAAAAATAATACTGATAACATAAATGAGTACACTAGGTGAGTAGGGGAGAGTAACAGTGCTGCTTATTTTATTTTTTTTTACTTTTATTTTTGTGTAGGGGGTCAAAATGCAGAAAAATTCTCCTTATCTCCTGTCTGGGAGGAAAACAAATCATATTGCTTGAGCAGTAAAAGTACTGAGTGGTGACCTACACTTTTGTTTTCAGTTTTTACTGTTGTACGAGTGGTCACAGCAGGTTTTGCTTACAGGAGAACTGAACAGATGCCCAATATATGATCAATATAACTGTTTATTTCTTGACTTTGGCCTGAACATTATGCACACGGTGCCCTGTTAAACACTGTGTTCTACCACAGAAAAGGGAATACAATTCCTGTTATGGATTTACAGGTAAAATTAAGGAGAAGATATACCAGAAGGGCAGTTCTGCAAAACAGAGATGTCAGAGTTTACCTCCTGGAGACACTGAGAAATGATTAATGGTGGCCATTCACCACTGGATAAAGCAATAAATGTTTCCCACAGCATGTTGACTATCTAAGGCCATTTCAGACATATGGATGACATTTTTACAGATGCTAGGATTACAGGAGACAAGACCTTGGGATCCTGTTTATTGTGCAGTGTAGGACACAATCCTATGCACTATATGAAACTAAGGGTTCCCTAAAAATTATTAGCGATGTATTCAAGAAAAGCAGATTTGTAGCCTCCTTCTTTCAAATTTGCTCCTTCCAGAACTGTGATTTTCCTTCTGGACCACAAGTAGTTTCCACTGTTTTTTATGTGAATTGCTCACATATTTCAGATTCTAATTTTTTGAATTAAAAAATCAATATGTATGTAACTTATATAGTGTCTGTCCCCTCTTAACTGCCTGTTAAGTCCTGTACAAAACATTCACAGTTGAGACATTCATTTTAAGAAGCCCATGTGTGACTCTGGGAGAGCAAATTTGCAGCATCTGGAAGTGAGTACAGTGTAGAAGTGGGAGCTTTGGAGTTCACTGCAACTAGTACCAGAAGTGCTGGGAAAAGCTGTCTTTCTTTGCTTGCTTATTTTTATGAGACAGTGAAGCTGATGGATTCAAAGTGGCAACTTTAGACTGAGGGCCTAGGTGAATTTGATATATGAATTCTCTGTTTTTAGGAGCATCTCTTTCTAAGTTCACCTTAGATGTGTCCTGGTTTTATGCAGAATATAATTGCTGGATTCAAAATCAAGTCTGAACATGAATTTTCTATAATAAAACTCTACCTTCTCATTTGTGACATGCACACTTTTAAAAACGAGGAAAATGTGTTTACTGGAATTGGTTTTACAATTCCGACAGAATCATTCTTACTGCCAGACCATAGGTTGCATATAATGTAGGAAACCTAGGCAAGGTTCAGAGTTCTTAAATATGGATGCAAGCTTTGCTCATGCCCTGATATCTTATGTCTTCCCTTACTCCCCATGGTTTCTGCCCATTTATTCCCCCTGCAGAGGCCAAACAGAAACCACACCACCAGCCAATGAGTTCCCAGTTTGAACTCATACAGGGATCAAGCTCATATGGTGACAAGACCCTGCAGATCAGTTTAGACACAGACATAATAAACTGGGAGCGTCCTTTCCTGGCATGCACTTCACCTAGGCGATGTGGAACTGCACTGCTGTTCCAATCAGCTAAAAAAAGTAAAATAGGGAGAGAAAGAGCAACTGAAACACTTCGTATTTCTCATTTATAATGAGGAGGGCAGACAAGCTTTAAAAGGTAAATTTATCATGCTTGGACACAGAGAGAAAGAAAAAGAATCAAAACCTGGCAGTAATTTTTTTTCCTACAGAAGAACAGAAATGATACTGTGTAGGGGGAATATCAGATAATGAGAAAGCACATAACTACAGTTGCAGTGTTGGGACAAGAACAGGTATAGAAGTCCTAGAGACATTGCGGATTTCACTGGTCTGTGTTCTTTTTAGGAATCCGAGGTGCTTTGATTAAAGAATGACTAGTTATTTGATAAAAAAGGATACTTAACATTGTTTGTGCTAGAGAGCTCACAACTTTTCACCTTTTAGAAGCTCCCTGACACCATCCAGAGCAGCACTATGTGTGGTTTTCATCTGAATGAGTTTGATTACTTTCCATCTCATGCTGGTGGTGTGCTTTTCTAATGCTGTTTTTTTGCCAGTTGTATGCATGACATTTTACTTTGACTTGGAGGTGGGGAAGGAGACCTGAGCAGCAGAGTGAAAGAACTTTCACACAGCAGAGCTTTCAGTCGCCGATTAAAACATTTGGAAAAAATCTGCAGAGGGGAATAGCACAGGAGGAGCTCCTTTCCACTTCTCAATTCCGTCAGCAATTCATTTTTGTCACACTCCCATGTGTTTTTTCCATGAGACAGAACAATTGCCAGCTATTGTGTGTAAGGTATTGCGGGATCAGAGGCACTTAGTTATGCTATGTAGGGATATTAATGGGCATTAAAATACCTGACATTTGCTGAATGCTCTCAGATTTGATATCTGTCCTTATCTAAATGAACAGTTGGTTTATGCAATTTTCAGGATGTAATGTCCCAGTACCTGCAGCATATTGTATCTTGGATTACAAAACATTTCTTCACTGTTTTCAGTTTCCTTGCTATCCACCTCCACATCACTCCCAGATTGTTTTATGTGGTTGTTACACAATAAGTATGTACTGTAATCTTCATCTGACCAAGAGAAATGATAATTATCTGCAGTACTGCAACCCACAGAAGAATAACATTTTGCAGGAGTTATCACCTTGATTCAGTATTTCAAAATACTCCAAATCCTGCAGCAAAAACCTTAGTGAAGGACTGGCCACGTTTTTTCAGCCTTTGCCTGTACTTAGTTACTTGCAGGTAGGGGAAGAGGTGAGATAAGGACCACTTCAGAAAAGGCTTTGGAAGGACAAAAAGTGGGGGAGAAAGTACAGGGAACCTGCCAAGCTACCATGTACAGGTGGAGGTAGATGAGCTGAAGTAAAAAGATCATAGTAGCGATTTTTAAAGAACAAATGAGAAATGTTTTCTGTCCTAAGAAATCTTGACCTGCTAATGGGAAGCCATCGCCTTCTTCATAGGATTCCTAAGAGTAGGAATTTTGCTGCATTTGGTCAAAAAACCCTAGAAAACTCCATCTCCTCCAGTATCCTACTCTGTAAGACTGTAAAAAGGTAGAGTAACAATGAGGCAGAAGTGTATGGTACTGCCACTAAGTACTCTCTCAGCCTACAATTTCTTTCAATGCAGCGATCTCCTGGGCTGAATGTTATTTCAGTGGCATATCTAGCAACTCACCCTTCCACAGACCTGTCAAGCCCCTTTGAATCCTTGTAAACATTTCACATCATTCAGCAGGGATTTCCACAGGTCTCACTCTGGTTCCTACTAAATTATTCCTACTTCTTGTAACTGGAAGAAATAGTGAACAACTGATCTCTATCCACTATGTCCATGTCATTCAAAGCTTATAGACATCTGTTAGGTTCTAAATTGTTTCCATTAGAGAACAAAGAGCCCTAGGTTACTTAGTTATTTCCGGCACTTAAACTGTTCCCATGCATTTGGATATCCTTGTTGCCCCTGTCTGAACTTCTGGTAATGGCCTCCTGAAAAATCCTCTTAATACACCACATCTATTCTGCCCAAACCCTGATGTGTGCGTGTATCCCTTGCCTATTTCCCCTGGGATCTTTGGACACAGCACGCAAATGGGAAAAGAAAACGTGTGTTAGTATAGTTTTGAGTTTGCTGTTGGGTAGTTGATTAGCAGCATCTTTCAACGGTAGTTCCAACCTCCTCTTAAGTTCCTTCAGGCACAAGAGCACAGAGACAGGTTGAACTGCTGTGTGTTGTGTGAGGCAGAAGAAGGCAAATGCAACTGTCCCTCAGTCTCTGCAAGAACTCAGTGGGCACGAGAGCTTCCTCTTTGCTGAGACTCCCCAACTATTTGCTGACTTCCCAAAGGTCTTGGAACACATTGGCTTAAAGATGTGTCCATGTGGCATACCTTGCCTGCTCTGAACACAGCTTGGAGAAACATGTGCAATACCAATTGTCCTAGGTCTGACTCCTCACCTGAAGACCTACAATTGCACCATGCCTCGCAGTGCCGGCCTGAGTTTATGAGAAATGTTTTCCGTTGGGTTTTTTTTGTTCTTTTTCTCTCATCCTTTTACCTTCATTATATTTATGCCTTTCCCCTATATAGTGCAGCTTCTGACATGATATAAATCACGAGGATTCACAGATATGTCTTAACACAAAATGAAGTCAGTTTGTTGGGACGTGCCTTTTAATGGTGATCAGAAAACTATTTGCCTCCTGATTGGCCTTCTAAAAAAAAAAACTCACAAAAAAATTTTTTCCCCTTAAGCGATGGCCAGGTTCAGTAGTGGTGGTAATACTTGCTCAACTGTTTCTAAACAATGGAACACACAGAAGAAATTAAATGATCCTGCCCAGGACACTAGGCTGATGACAGATCGACAAGATATATTCGTAATTCAAAAGAAACCTTCATCCCATTTCAAACTAATTTTCCATCATCTTTTATTGACACAAATAATTCCAGGATACTAGAAATGGAAAATATTAGTGGAGTAGTGAAAATATTAGGTTGTTTTTCCAGCTTGTGTTACACATGTGGTACACATTCTGGATTCTGTTTCAAATATTGGGCACATTTTCAGCAAGGCTTGTAAATGTATCTTGGCCCCCTACTACAACTGCCTGTTGACCAAGAGTTTTTATAATTAACTCTAGCCTTTTTTTTTTTGAGTAATTATTTTTGTTGTGCTTGCCCAAATTCTGGACTCTGATGAGAAGTCTCTTTTTTTTTTTTACTAGAGTCCGTGCAAAAGCTTGTAAAATAGGGATCAACAAGGGAGAGTTTGGGTGGGTCTTTTACACGTCACCTTGGGTACATAAAATGCTTGAACAAGAAAGTAATTTTTAATACTTTAAACAAAATTGGTGAGTCACATAAATGGGAAGAGGTACAAAACTTGAATCTGTGTCTTTTTCTATTTGAAACAACTTGATTATAGTTGACAATCTCACTTAAACCTAGAGGATATTAAAATGTGTATTTTGACATCTCATACATCAATTAGTAGGTAACTCATGCAACTAATATTCAGAAAAAGTTAAACATCATCACTGAGAACGTGTTAGTCATCTCAATGCCATCTGGAGACAAACTGAATGCAATCCTGGATTTTAAAAACTTGTGTCCTACTGACACCACGCCTGTGCTACGGGCTGCAGACAGACAGAAGAGAGCTGGTGCACAAAGCCTACAGCAGGACCCTAGCTTTAAAGAATAGATTAGTTTTCTGTCCTCTTCCTTTCGGACACTGCCAGAAGGGCTCCTGACTGTGGTGGTCTGTTTGATTTCACAGTGCAGAGAGATACTGGGACCTGAGGAACTGAACAGAGACGGCCAAACAGCTGTCAATTGCTTAACTACTTTCTATCACTAATAGTGACCCGGGGGTGAATGGCTTCATATCACGTAACCAAAGCCTTAAAGCTTAGGAAATGTTTTGGGGTTTTTTTAAACTTCATTTTAGTAGGGAAATTTCTATGCCTGGCTTGGCTACTTTAATAAAAGAAAAAGAATAATACTGCTCCTACTTCCAGCGAGGTGTGCTTATCCTGAGGAATTTGCTGGTCAGTTTGAAGAATTGTATACTGCATGTGAACAGATGCCACCAGCTTCTAATGCTCCCATATTTGACTGCTTTTTAATTTTTATCACAAATCTATTATGTTAAACACTTGCTAAAAACAAAGTATTTTAACCAGCCAAAGAACATATACTTTGGAGGCAAAGTCTAGCAATAATAACACAGTTCACCTTTTACTACTACTTAGTTCAATCTTTCCCTTTCTAACACAACTTTCAAATGAAAAAAAAAGGAAAAATCCTAGTTCGAAACACATGTAAAAGTCTTGTTCTTCACTTGCTTACAGTAAAGTTAATCGAGTTCCCTTATTGCTTAAGCTGGTTATGCATTCAGTAATATGCCTACACACTGTTCAACTTTCTAAAAAAACCATTTTACGTTCCAGTAAAATTGTCCCCTAAAGGAAAATACAAACCTTCATTCCAGAGTACCCTAAAACTTCCCCCCGCCCCTTGCAAAATCGCAATTTCTTTTTTAACAAGACACCAAAACTTTTTTGTTATTCCTCCCAGTGTCACATCCTTCCTATTGCTAGCAGAGACTCGCAGGATCTCTCGCAAGAACTACATGCTGCCGCCGGGAGACGAGCCCGGAGCGGCTCGGCCGCGGGAGCACTTACCCGGCGTAGCGGGCGCGGTGTGCGCGGAGCGGCAGCGCAGCCTGGAGGCAGAGCAGACAAAGGGGCAGGAGCCCGCGG
>NW_008654515.1:0-1265 GCF_000695815.1 Acanthisitta chloris
CGGGTGGGCACAGGAGGGGAGGTGAGCCTACCCTCTGGTGAGGCCACCATCCTGCTCTCAACTGCTCCATGGTGCAGAGGACACCAGCCCTGCTCCAGCCACCCGACGGCCACTGCTGCACCGGTGGGGGTGCCTCCAGGACCAGGACTGTCCCCCATTCCACGTGTGCTGTCACCAGCTGTGCAGCCGGCACTGCCCAGAACATGGCCAAGGTGAGAGGGCCAGGAGCAACCCCAAAGTTTCAACAGCCCCACGCTCCCTGGTCTCTATGGCCATGCCTCCAAGCAATGGTACTGCAGCCACCCCACACCATGCCTGCAGGGAAGGACAGATTCTGCCCGGCTCGTGCTGGGCTGTTCCCCAGTTATGACTGCAGAGCCTGGTGCTGGCATGACGGCGACTGCCCCGGCGAGGAGAAGTGCTGCCTGCGCGGCTGTGACTATGTCTGCCTCTCCCCATCCCAAGGTGCCAAATGCGGGCAGGGTTGTCCCTCAGCTCCAGGGACTGGGGGACTGGGTAGGAAAGACCTGCTGTCTCCACTTGCACTCCCAGCCCCTCTGCCTCCTGCCCTCAGAGAAACCAGGCATCTGCCCACTGGCCAAGGAGGCTCCACTGGATGTGGTCCCATGCGGCACTGCCTGCACTGGGGACTGGCAGTGCCCGGGGGCTGAGAAGTGCTGTAGCAGCAGCAGCTGTGGCTACGTGTGCTCAGCCCCTGAACCAGGTGAGGAGATGGTCACCAGGACAGTGGTGCTGCATGCCACTGGGCACACTGTCAAAGCTCCTGCGGACAGGATGTGGGACAGTGCTGCTGTAGGGCAGGTGCTCTGACCTCCATGGTGCAGTCATCAGGGTGCCCCGAGGCTGCAGAAAAGGGGGTGCCTGCAGCACAGGGCAGTTCCTGCCCCTGCTGCCCCTTCCTGCCCTTCTCAGACAAACCCGGTGAGTGCCCGAAGGTGAGGCCGTGGCAGACGTCAGAGCTGTGCACGGAGGAGAATTCCTGTGCTCATGACAGGGACTGTCCCCGGCAGGAGAAGTGCTGCTTCTCTGGCTGTGCCATGCGCTGCACCCGCCCTGCCCGAGGTGAGTGTGGCAGCCTGGCCACCAGCACAGGGCAGTGGCATGAGAGTGGGGCTGAGACCCCCACCCTTGTCTGGTTCTCCTCCTCCTGCAGAGCACCCCGGGCAGTGCCCCCGGACAGAGCCGTGCTGGGACCCCCGACGGCGGCGTGGGAGTCAGTGCCTGGACGACAGCGCCTGCCAGCG
>NW_008654515.1:1354-5471 GCF_000695815.1 Acanthisitta chloris
AACAGCCTGTTAGGGGGAGCGGGCCCCAGCCCCCGGAGGGCAGCTGGGTGACAGTGGATCACCATGCCCCTGCAGAGAGCCGGGACAGTGCTGATGGCCAGTGCATGGAGGAGTGTGAGGCTGATTCACAGTGTCCCCGGGGACAGCGGTGCACCAGCATTGGCTGTGGCCACGTCTGCATGGACATCCCCGGAGGTGAGAGCCAGCCAGGGCCCCCAGGAGCCACGCACCAGTGGGGTGCCCAAGACGAGTGCTCCTCAGCTGGGTGCTTGCCTTGCAGGTAGAATGGGAGTGTGTCCCATACTCAAGGATGGGGGGACGTGCCTGGACCTGTGCAGTTTCGACGAGGAGTGTCCCTGGGGCCACAAGTGCTGCAGCAACGGCTGGGGCCACATCTGTACACAGGTCAGCCCCTTGCACCCGCTGAGCCCAGTGGGGATGGAGCCTGGGGTCCCCTCGGCACACACCCCCAGGGCATCCTGGCCCTCCCATCCCAGTGAGGATCCCGGATCACAACCACGCTGGTAAACTGTGCTGGGACTGCCAAGGCGGCTGTGCCCGTGGGGTCCCACACCCTCCAGGGATTTGATCTGGCCCCATCCTTCTTTCCCTGCCTCCCCCACTTCGTGTGCAAGAATGAGCACACAGAGGCTCAGCTCAGAGCCACCAGTGACCGTCCTCCCCCGCCCTCAGAGCGCGATGCTGTGGCTGTGGCATGGCACAGTGCCGAGCAGTGCGCGGAGGAGTGCGAGGCTGACTCGCAGTGTCCCTGGGGACAGACCTGCACCCGCACTGGCTGTGGACGTGTCTGCAGGGACACCCCTGGAGGTGAGACACAGGACCCAGGTGTTGCCCAAGAGATGTGGGGTGCTCCGCCAGGTGCCTCACAGTGGGGTGCTGTCTTACAGGCAGAGCAGGAGTGTGTCCCATCCCCAGAGGCCGTGGGACGTGCGTGGAGCTGTGCAGCCTTGATGAGGAGTGTCCCTGGGGCCACAAGTGCTGCAGCAACGGCTGCGGCCACATCTGTACACGGGTGCCCAGTGGTAAGGAAGTCTATGGCCACCAGGATGAGGCTGGCACCAGGACTGGGACTGGGGCACGTGGGATGCCAATCAGGCCTGTGTGAAGGGCACAGCCCTCAGCATACCCCGTGCTTGGCATCACTGTGGGGCTGGTTCCCACTGCTGCCCCATTGCTCTGCTCCCAGCAGAGATGCACTTTCAGGGCAAGGGGACATGAAATGACATGGAGCAGGATGAAGCTCTCATGGAGCTGGCCAGCATGGCTGCAATTGTGGCCACTGGTCCCTCACTCATGCAGCCTCATGGCTCCCTAAAACCACACCTTTCTTTTCAGATGCTGCATGATGGGAGAGCAGCTCTTCTGTGGCAGGAAGACATCTTCATTAGAGGACATGGGACAGTCACAGGCCTCAGCTGGCTTGTCTCCTTCCCAGCACCTCCAGCAATAAAATGTGCTCTGCTGCCTCCAGCTGCCCCTTATGCTCCTGGAGCAGCCCTGGAATTGCCTGGGGCTCCCAGGGAAGGTGCTCCACCACAGGCCATGGGGCTAAGCCCCTGCTGGGGTCAGTGCCAGGGGGCCAGCAAAGCAATGCAGACAGAGATCTGGGTCGGGACAAGCTGCAGACAGACAATCAGTGCAGGGGCTGTTGCTCCTCCATTCAGTGGCTTCAGCTCCTAGCCAAGGTCACATCAGCAGCTCGAGGGCAGGGCTGGGCTGGGAGGACATCTGAGGCAGTGAGCTGCAGGGTGGTGGCTGGGTCAGCCCTGGGCCACCATGCTGTGCCGCTGGAGGCACCCATCCCCCAGTCCCCGGGAGGGAGGGTGGCCCAGAGGGACAGGCGCTGCCTGCTCCTGCCTGCACAGGCAGGAAGGACAAGACCCAAATGTGCTCATCCAAGGAGCTGTCCTTGTATTGAAGTGTCACAGCCCCAGGGGAGGGACAGGCTCCTCTGGTCAAGCACCACAGCACAGGAGGGGGCAGCCACACTGTCCCTGTCCTCAGGCCAGCGAGCATCCATGGGCAAGCCACAGCCCTCAGCACGGCTACCCTGGTCGACAGTACTTGTTGCCATCAGACCCATGGGGAAAGGCTCCCTGCAGGGACAGAGATGTGGCCACTAGCAGCAGCTTCCCCTGGGCAGGGCCCGTGCAGAGGCTGTCACACTCCCCCAGCCAGCACTATTGGGCACCTGGTACTGAGAGATAAGGGATCAGGAGCAGGGCCTGGAGCAGCCTCCATCTGCAGTACACAGCCCACGGCACATGGCTAGTTAGCAGCGTGGGAGCAGGCCTGGAAGCACTCGCCCTTGGTCTCAAAGTTGTTCCTGTTGCCGCCACAGCCGCCGTAGATGAACTCCTCACACTGCAGGCTGGAGGCGTTGAAGAAGAAGCGGCGGAAGAGAGCCTTGCAGTTCCCACAGACCGAGGGCAGGTAGCAGAAGTCTGCAGGGTCCAAAGGGGACAGGCTGAACCAGGGAAGGGATGGGGACATGCTCCCGTGCCCCTGGAGAGGTGTGCACAGCTCCGGTCCCTTCTTAGTGACAAACCCTTGACACCAGCAGCCAGCTCTGCACCCACTTGCCTACAGCCCCACACACCAGCAGCTGGGGAGCTCCCTCACCACAGGATGTAGTGTCCCCCAGGGTCTGCAGGACCCAGCAAGAGCTTGGGAGCACTCTAGGGACCTCCCTTCTCATTTCGCTTCCCAGTGTGAGCCAACACCCTTCCTGTCACCCACCCCTGTGTGTGCCATGCTGCCACTCCAGAGCCCCACCACCACGGCACCGAGCCCTCACCCAGCACTGGCTCCTGGCACGTGTAACCACACTTGCTGGGACAGCACTTGGTGGCACCGGGGCAGCTGGCATCACTGGAGCAGTGGGAACAGGAGATGTCCGTGCGACAGGCGCCGCACTCCTCATCCAGTGGGTCTCCCACATCTGGGATGTAGTAGCAGTACCCAGGCTTTGCTGTGGGACACAGTAGCTAGGACTCTGGGAGAGCTGCAGAGTGGGGGCCACAGCAGCCCCCCAGGCACTCACAGCCCCAAACCCCATGCAGGGCAGGGGGAACACTGGGCAGCAGCAGCACCCACAGTGTCCCCATGCCCTGGACGCACTCACCTGTCCCCTGATCCTCTCGTCCGTTTGCGTGTGGAGCTGGGATGGACCGTGTGGTGAAAGGGAGCAGGGCAGCAAGGAGGAGGAGGAGGAGGCAGCCAGGTGGCAGCTCCATGGTGCCCTGGGTGGCCGGATCTGGCCCCGGGTGTGGCGGGCTGGGATTTAAGGTGCACGGGTGGGGTGGAGGGAGTGGAGCTGGCGCCTGAGCCCAGCTAATTCCTGCCATGTGGGTAACGAGCCGCACCCAGGCAGGGCCCAGCCTCCCTGGTGGCATCCCGGCCACAGCCCTGGAGCTGGGGGGACCGGTAGGACAGGACGGCTGTTCCAGTGTGGCCCTCAGGGAGCCCAGCTGGGTGGCATTGGCACGCCAAGGCTGGGCTGGGGGCACCACTGGCAACCTCTGCAGCTCCCTGGGGACAAGCCAGTGGTGGGGATGGGCATGGGGATGTCAGTGCTGGCCTCTCCACTGCCAGTGAAAATGGCAATGCCATGCCAGGACATGGAAACCTACTGGCTCTGGCACAGCTGTGAGCCAGGGAAGGGCTGGGGCACGGCATGCCTCGGCACCACTCTCCCTGCACTCCCTGTGGTGCACATCCTGGAGAAAAGCTGTGCCAGAGCAGAGCACTGTGCCCCTTCACCCCATTCTCCTGTGCTCCCTCTTGGCTGACAGAGCATCCCGGGCAGGGTAGGCCCATGCACTGGGCTGAGCCCGTGGGTACCACCTCTCTGCCCACCACTTTAGCTGTGGAAGGCAGGTCCCACAGGATGGTGATGCTCCTGTCCATTCCCACCCACCCTGTAGGCACCTTCGGTTCTTTGCAACCCCCTTCATCACCATCTCTCGGTTTGGGGCCGTCCCCTTCACCCACTCCCTCCTAAGCTGTGCCGGCAGCAGATCGTGGTCTGGCGGCTGCATCGTGCCGGTGTGCGGGGCATCCCCTAGGGATGAAACACAACCCGCAGCCCTCCCGA
>NW_008654516.1:0-2859 GCF_000695815.1 Acanthisitta chloris
CTCCTGCCATGAGCAGGGACACCCTCCACCAGACCAGGTTTCTCTAAGCCCCAACCAACCTGGCCATGAGCACTTCTAGGGATGGGGCAGTCACAGCAATCTGTGCCAGTGCCTCACCACCCTCACAGTAAAACCAGAAATTCTTCCTTGTATCTAATCTGAATCAACCCTCTTTTAGTTTTAAAACATAACCCCTTGTCCTGCCACAACAGAAGCTGAGTTCTGGTATCATGGCATGGGATTTCTGTTTCAAATTTCAGAAACATTGCTAGGAAAAAAATCCGAAGTTTTGCTTTGTTTCAAGTTATGTTAAAATATTCCATTTTGTATTAAATGTTAAAGTTTCATTAAACCTGATAGTAAGAAACAGCTTTTATCTGTATTCTGGGAGGCATGAAGTCTGTGACAGAGTTGTGAGGTTTTTCGGTGCAAATAAGTGTCTGTGTTTTGTTACTGCAACATGTTTTTGCCAGAAGTCTAGTAGTGGATTTGTTTTAGCCTTTTGTTTTAGGAACCATTCATTCATTTATAATTTATGTAAATCCTTCTATATCTTGTTAGGCTCTATGAAAACCATGGACAAGTTCGGCTTGGAATGGTATGTTGATGTCCTAACGCTGTCCTTAGTCCAGAGCTACTTGAGCAGAGGTGGTGTTCCTAACCTGAAACGAGCCATGAAGGTTCAAACTATGCATGTTCTGTAGCTTACCACAAGAGGAAAAGAACAGCATGTGCATTCCTCAGGAGAGTTGTTTTATCCTTCTGAAGGAACAGTAGAAAATCGCATTACTTTTTCAGGTGATGCTGACTGCATAGCTAAATATACTTAATTTTCCCTGTTTGAGGGAGGAAGTAGTTGCTCTTTAAAGTAAATGGAATAGTGAATTCATTTCAATATGTGTTCTATGAATGATTTCACTTACGGTGGACATGCAGATGCGTCACCTTTACGTGGTTGTTGATGGATCAAGGACAATGGAAGACCAAGACTTAAAACCCAACAGACTTACTTGCACTTTGAAGGTATTTCTGGACTCAGTTTTCTCTTACTAAGCCAGCGTTTCTCTGTAGAACAGTTCCATTTTGCATTTAAAAGAGTTGCTATCTCCTGTGTGTGCATAGCCTCATCTCTCCTCTCATCCCTACCTTTTTTCCCTTGCTTCTGTTGCTAGTCCGTAATTTTCCTGTTTTTTTTTTAATAGTGCAGTCTGTGAGACATTGTTGTGCCTTGCTGGTGTACTGCTGTGCAGCCAAAACAAAGGAAGTTAGGCAGTAGTTGAATTGGTATTGCTGTTCCAGACTGGGACACTTGGACTGTGTACAGCTTGTACTGTATGGTCTTCCTTAATCACACTGAGCATCAAATCTTTTGTTTTGGTTATTTTGTGCACATTAATGCTTTTTGGTGAATTGGAAATCTCCATCTGAACCAATAGTAATCTGGACATCAACACATGAAGTTTCTGAAATTACATTGTAGTGGTAACCATAAGATGAAGGAGAAGGGCTGGGGTGAAAGAAGAATGGAAGGGGAGGTCTCATTCCCCCTTTTTGTTTCCCCCACCTATTTCTGTTTTGTTTATTTAATGATACCAGATGTTTTGCAGGTATCACCTACTTAATGCATCTGGAATAAAACTGTAATTCCTTTTTAATAGTCTCAACTTTTTCTTTGTAGTTACTGGAATATTTTGTTGAAGAGTACTTTGACCAAAATCCTATTAGTCAGGTATGTACAACCATGCAAGACACAAGTAACAGAAAACTATTTTGCAAGGTAGTTTTTGTTTTGAAACTGTCTAGTAAATGGTTTTCAGTTTGTGTTTACTTTCCCATCCCTTGCTCATCAGGCTAGTGAAATTCTCGTTTCTGCCTGAACTAATGAAAATAAGAGCTCATCAGTTACCTTTTCCCTAAACATAAATTGTGACATAGAAGACACAATTACATTTTTTTTCAGGCATTTAGAATTTTAGGAGATTTCTTTTTGTGCAGAAGTACTGGAAATACAGGAATGTATGTTAACTGATGCATCATGTGGTGCTGCTGCTGTTAGCTTCCAAGGAAAGTTGTATATACTTGTGTGGGTTAGTAATTCTGATCCATAAAGTATTGGGGAAAATATAGCAAAAATGTTTATCAACTTATTTTAAAACTTGCTAAGAAAAGTTTTGGTTTTTTGTTTTGTTTTTCAGATTGGCTTAATTGTAACTAAGAGTAAAAGAGCTGAAAAAATGACAGAACTCTCAGGTAGGGAGGTTCTTTGTTTGTTTTTTTTTAATTGGACATGTTTTTATCTGTTTTGTTCATGTTTTAAGTTCTACCTGATACACTGCTGAAAAGGAAGGAACGTTTACACAATATATTTAATTTAAAAGATGAATTATTTTAAGTCGCCTCAAACCATAGTTGAAGAATGGCTAAGGGAACAGGGGCACAGCTCCCAGAGAGCATTGTGCAAGCAAGAGTCGAGCAAAGGTCTATGGGAGCTTTGAGCATATAACTAAGAAGTAGGCCTCAGGCATTTAGCTTCTCAGCCTTAGAAGTTATTTTTGCAGCATAATGTTGCAGCCAAAGGACAAGCTATCTGGGAAAGCTCAGCAGTGTTGCAAACCCAAGGATGAACTATTCCGGGAAAACAAAGAAAGATTCTCCAGAAAACAAAGACTTCTTCACAGCTGCAGCTGCAGGCAGACATAGTATATAAATGTAACCTGTAGAGTTTAGGTAATGCTAAAATGAATAATAGGTATAGTTGTCCTGCAAGCTAAGAAAGTATACAAATGTAACTTTTAGGGTTTAGGTAATGGTGAAAGAGAACAATAAGCATAGTTGTTCATGCACTGTATAAAAGATGGA
>NW_008654516.1:3100-3348 GCF_000695815.1 Acanthisitta chloris
TGGGAGGGCTGCAACGGCGCCGATGGAAATGGAGAGGCAAGCAGCATATGATTTATTTTCTACATTTTTAGAAAAGCGAGGGATCAGGGGTATAGATCTTAAAAAGGAATTGAGTGGATTATTGGCTTATGGGTATGCCCAAGGGCTATTTCAAAATCCCCATACTGTTCATGAGTTATCCAAATGGCGTAAATTTGGAGATAAGATATGGGAAAAAGTATTAGATGAGGACAAAACCGCCAAAAAGT
>NW_008654517.1:0-1017 GCF_000695815.1 Acanthisitta chloris
CCCAGGACCCCTCTGTGCCCCCCAGGCCCCCCCTGTCCCCCTCACCAGGACGATTTTGATGATGAGGTGTTTCTCATAGGCACTCTGCAGACGATAGTTCTCTGCAGAACACAGTTTGGGGTTCAGGGGGGATTTGGGTGGGGGGTCCCAGCCCCCAGCCCTGCCCGAGGTACCCCCCAAAACCCACCCATGTCGTTCAGCCAGTAAGCAATCTTCTTGTACACCTCGTCACAGCCTGTGACGATCACAGCCAGGATGATCTTGGGCAGGAAACGGATGATCCGCGGCAGCTCCTGGATGCTCAGCACAAACTCCTGGGGAACAGGGACACAGTCAGGGAAAAGGGAAAAGGGCAAGAGGAGGGACATGGAAAGGGGGAGGGGAAGGGAAAGGGAAAGGGAAAAGGAAGGGGTTGGGGAAGGGGAAGGGGAAGGGGAAAGGGGAAAGGGGAAAGGAAAGGAGATGGGAAAAGGAATGAGGAAGGGAAAGGGAAAGGGAAAAGGGGAAGGGGAAGGGAAGGAGAAAAGGCATGAGAAAGGGAATCAGAAAGGGAAAGGGAAAGGGAAAGGGAAAAGGAATGCGAAAGGGAAAGGGAATGAGAAAGGGAAAAGGAAAGAGGAAGGGGAAAGGGAGAGGAAAAGGGAAAGGGGAAAGGGGAAGGGAAAGGGAAATGGGAAAGGAAAAAGGAAAAAGGAAAGGGGAAGGGATTGGGAAAAGGAATGAGAAAGGGAAAGGGAAAGGAAAAGGGAAAAGGAAAGGGAAAGGAAAATGGAAAAGGAAAGGGGAAGGAAAAGGGAAAAGAAAATGGAAAGAGCAAGGGAAGGGGATGGGGCCAGTGCCAGGAACATGCTCAGGGTCAGGATTAGAGACAGGGACAGGGATGGGGCAGGCAGGTTGAGGATCAGGGTCAAGATTAGGGACAGGGACAGGGTCACCGCAGAGGGGGTGGCAGGATGAGGACCCACCTGGAGCTGGAAGCAGCCCAGCATGAGGAGGAAGACGAGGGAGAGGCAGGCG
>NW_008654517.1:1052-3188 GCF_000695815.1 Acanthisitta chloris
TAAAACTCCTCTGCGTTGGTCACGGGGCTGATCCTCTTCACACCCTGTTTAGGGGGACAGAGCAGTGTGTGACCCCCACGGGTCCCTCCCTGCCCCCCCAGGGCCTGGCACCTCCTTCCCTCACCCTGAACTGGGGCCGAGGCTCCTCGATGGACTCTGCAGGGGTGTCCAGTGTTCCCCACTTGTAGGCGAACTCTGCGCCGCGGCGCTTCCACTCCTCCAGGAACAGCGTGGACCAGATCACGTTGAAGATGGCAAAGACAACACAGCAGATGTCCTGGCTGGTCTGGGGGACAGATGGCACCAACTGCACCGGGGTTGGTCCTATCCCAGCCCTGACAACACCCCTAGACCAACCCTGGGGAGCTGCAGAGTGCTGCACCCACCCACCCAACAATGTGGGCTTGGGAACAATCCAGCTCTGCAGCGATGCCAGGGTTGAAGGATTGGAGGGAAAACCTGGAGCAAGGAGGGATTGAGATATCCAGGGAGGGATGGAAACCCTCAAGGAGGGATGGAGGCACCCAAGGAAGGGATGAAAACCCTCAAGGAGGGATAGATATACTCAAGTAGAGATGGACATCCTCAAGGAGAGATGGAACTCCTCAAGGAGGGATGGAAAACCCACAAGGAGGGATGGAGACATCCAAGGAGGGAAGGAAAACCCATAAGGAGGGATGAAAACCCTCAAGGAGGGATAGATATACTCAAATAGAGATGGACACCCTCAAGGAGAGATGGAACCTCTCAAGGAGGGATGGAAAACCCACAAGGAGGGATGGAGGCATCCAAGGAGGGATGGAAACGCTCAAGGAGGGATGGATATACTCAAGTAGAGATGGACATCCTCAAGGAGAGGTGGAACCTCTCAAGAGGGATGAAAAACCCACATGGAGGGATGGAGACATCCAGGGAGGGAAGGAAAACCCATAAAGAGGGATGGAAACTTCCAAGGAAGAACGGCTACCCCCAAGGAAGGACAAAAAGTCCACATGGAGGGATGGGAACCCCCAAGGAGGGATGGAAAAACCTCAAGGAGAGATGGAAACCCCCAAGAAGGGATGATGACCTCCCAGTGCATTTCCTGCCCCCCTCACCTGGTCACTCTCAGTGAGGGTGTAGAGGATGGAGCCGAAGACAGCAGGGTACACCATGGCCGAGGTGTAGAACCCCAACCAGGCGAAGTACATGGCGATTTTCACCCCGAAATAGTCACAGATGTCATCTGGGGGGGCCAAGGAGGGTGTGAGCAGAGCTGGGCACCCCCAGACCCCCCCTGGACCACCCCCGATGTCTCACCGAGGGGCTGAGCCTCGCAGACTGCCTGGACCCATGACTTCATCAGCCTCTTGAGGATCCTCTGCTCGTGCAGGGGAAAGACCTGCTGGATGACGCCGCGTGCCGCCAGCTCCGGGACTGCGCCAGGGCATGGGGTCAGGCAGGGCAGGGGCACTGCCAGCCCACCCCGACACCCCCAGCACCACACGGCCCTGCTGGGCAGGGGCAGGGGCAAGGGGAGGAGGGTTTGGGGTGGATGTGGCACTTCAGGGCTCTGTGCCTGCTGGTATCCACCAACCTGCCTGGCACATGGGCACAGGGATGGGGACAGGGGTGACAAGGGACACTTGTGGGGTTGGGGTGCCTCAGGGTCATCAGAGCACAGTTTGGGGAGAAGGAGTGGGGCAGGGGGTGGTGCTGTGCTGTGTGGGTGCCATGGTGGTGCCCTGAAATGCCATGTTGTGTCATGCCATGGTGGTGTCATGCTATGGAGATGCCATGAAATGCCATGTTGTGCTGTGCCATGGAGATGCCATGAAATGCCATGTTGTGCCATGCCATGGTGGTGCCATGCCATGGTGGTGCCAGGCCATGGAGGAGATGCCAATGCCATGAAATGCCATGTCATGCCATGCCATGGTGGTGCCATGCCATGGACATACCATGCCATGTCATGCTGTGCTGTGCCGTGGAGATGCCATGGAGATGCTATGAAATGCCATGTTGTGCCATGCCATGGTGGTGCCATGCCATGGTGGTGCCATGCCATGGACATACCATGTCATGTCATGTTGTGCAGTGCCATGGTTGTGTCATGCCATGGACATGCCGTGAAATGCCATGTTGTGCCATGCCATG
>NW_008654518.1:0-2234 GCF_000695815.1 Acanthisitta chloris
TTATTATTTTTTCGCGACATGTACATTTCTAACAAAGTTTATCGTGGCTATCTATCTATGACGGTGTTTTATTTACCGATTCATATCAAATGCTCTTGTATCGACTTCACGAAATCTTAAGTAAACCTAGAGCAAAGTTTAAAAAAAGAAGAAAAAAAGACAAAAAAAAAAAAAAGAAAGCAAAGTAAAACTATTTCAGGTTTTGTACACAACTGCCTGGGCCTGGCCTTTTTGTGGGGTCGGGGAGGGAGGGGAGGAGAGGCAGCTGGGGGGTCCCTATGGGTGGGTCAGAGGAGCAACAGGACCTGCAGCTGGGACAGGCAGTGGGGGCTGCTATCCAACTTCCTTATAGACCTGTGCTTGCTGCAGAGTCACAATAATCCCTGGCTACTCAGGCATGGCCTTGAGTGTCCCAATAAGATAGTCCACAGTCCACTCAAAGATGACCATCCAGCACCACTCTCATCATCCACCTCCCCTGGGCAAGTGTACATGCTCCTTTCCCTCTGCTTCCTCCCTCCCTCTTGGAGGTTACCAAGTGCTCCAAGCTTTCCCTTTCTTTGCACTCATGAAACATGCAGTGTCTCACCATTTACTCCAGAATGACCCTTGGGGCCAATTTCCAAGCACTCCTTGGTTGTCACAGGGAGCCTGAACACAATACCCACCAACATGTGCAACCTGCAATTCTCTTTGCTGACACAAGGCTGTTCCCATCTCCCGCACCTGCTCCCTGCTCTTGGGCACATTGTGCTGGCAGTGACACAAGCCAACTGCAGCCTGCACAGTTACCTGTTACCCATCTGACAGCCCCAGCAGTGCCAAGATTAGCAGTACAGGGACCTGTGCCTCGAGGCAAACATGGTGTGGCCTCACACCCCAGCTGTGTTGTATTTGCGTACTAGATGGCAATGACATGATGGGATAGAATCATACAGTCATGGAATGAGGGAATGGTTTAGGATGGGAGGGACCTTAAAGACCATCTCATTCCACTCCCTGCCATGGGCAGGGACGCCTTCCACTAGCCCAGATTGCTCCAAGCCCTGTCCAACCTGGCCTTGAAAACTTCCAGGGATGGAGCAGCCACAGCTTCCGGGCAACCTGTGCCAGTGCCTCACTACCCTCACAGGGAAGAATTTCTTCCTAATATCCCATCTATCCCTTCCCTCTGTCAGTGTGAAGCCATACCCCTTGTCCTGTCACTCCATGCCCATGTCCTCAGCCCCTGTCCATCTCTCCTGTAGCTCTGTCAAGGATAGTCAGTGATCTGTTATATATGCTCTTGTGTCCAAAGCCCAAAAGAATGTGCAAGTGACCTGAAACATGTGGCACAGGTCAGGTTTTGTGGCTGTGTCCTCTAGAAGTCAAAACCAGTCTGAGTATGATGTTCCTTCAGGAATATTGATTGAGCATTGATAGAGAAACAGGTGATTTGGCTCTTCCCACGTTCCCATTCAGCATCATGCTCAGACTCGGTGAGACAGGCAAACCCCAGCAAGCCATGACATCTGTAGAGATGTGTTGACTGTGTGTCCCATCACAGACAAGGTGATAGTCGTGCAGTGGCACCACTCACTCAGGTAATATGTGTGGCAGCACATCTCCCTGCAGGCACCTCTCGCTCAGACTCCTCCACCAGCTTCGACCGACCGCACATCCCCGGCTGATGGGGTTTGGAGTTGCTCCTGCAGTAGGACCTCGCAGGGCCGTTTTGGGCTGGGGCTGAGGTGGCTGGTGGCAATATCGAGCGATCACCAGCTGGGGGAGTTCACAGTTCAGGAACAGCCGCAGCCTGGAAAATGGGACCCGTTGGAATGGAACCTCCAGAGCCCTTCCCAGGCTCGGGAGCACGAGCAGCCCTTGCTTACGGTAAAATATCCCGAGTTGGAAGGGAGCCACAAGGATCACCAGCCGAGGATGACTGGTGACAGCATGCAGCCACCCTGGGCTGCAGGGCTCTGGGTCAGCCTGTGCAAAACACCCTCAGACACAGATGATGACAGAGCCTGGATGCTGCAGCCCGAAGGAGATTGTGTGCTGGCAAACCAGTACGGATCTACCTCTCTCATCCAGGGGCAAGAGGTGCCAGCTGCTGTGCCAGCTGCCCTGTGCAGGAGCCCTTGGGACACGTTTGGAAAGCATGGCCTGGAGAACCCAATTGCATCACCATGACCAACACCTCTGGCTGGCAACATTCACACTCACAGGGCCAGATATGTCCACTGGCAACA
>NW_008654518.1:2266-14429 GCF_000695815.1 Acanthisitta chloris
CTCGTGGCCCTGGGTGCCAGGCACAGCCCCAGATGCAGCTTCAGCTGGTGGATAATGTGGTTTCTGATACATGCAGTGTGGCCATCAGAAGATTGACCAGTGTCATTACACTTTCCAAAGCATTCCTTACCCTTCCTTATCGGTAGCCAGCATCAAGGTTTGAGGCAGGTGCTGTGGACATCCTTCACATGCTACTTCTCAGATATTTAGAATCATCATAGAATAGTCTGAGTTGGAAGGGACCTTTAAAGAGTATCAAAGGACCTTTTAAAGGTCATCTTGTCCACTCCCTTCTGCAGTGAACAGCTATTGCCTGTTCTGGACAACCATTCCTAAGATGACATTTCATCATGGACTGCCTTGCTAGCTTCTTGGTGTGCTGGGAGATGCTTAGCATCTTGGCTTTTCCAGCCTTCTCCCTGAGAAGAACACACGGGGTCTCATGACAAGTCATTCCTCAGTCCATGATTCTGTCCGGTCACTTCAGATCTCTTGCCCAGCTCCTGAGTTCTTCCTGCTGCCTTTGCCTCCATGGTGTTTTGCCTTTCCCTGTGTCCCCATGCAGTCCATGCCTTTCCCTTATACACTTCCACAACAACTGATGGGGTCTGTAGCTCAAGCCTGGCATCCCCCATGCATGCTGGGAGTGTGGTGGAGTCTTTGTCTCCACAGTGGGGCTTGCTGACCTTGTGCAGTTAACACCATTCCCAGGCAGGTCCTCCAACCCTGCCTGGACACGCTCCAGAGGGCTCTGCAGTTGACAAGTTCTTATCCTACACAAGTGTGATATCAAAACCAGAACACAGGTAACCTGGTTTACCCTCTGGCTGCTGTGGTGTGTCCCATCAGCACAGCAGCCTTGAGCTGAAACACGGACAAGGGATGGCTGGCCCAGGTCCCATCTCTCCAGCTCCTCCACAGGCTTCTCCAGCAGTGAGAGCTCTTCAGGTGCCAGTGAGACAGAAAAGTGATTTTTTTAATCTCTTACAATGTCTCACACTGGAAATATAGGCTGTACTGCTGCAGTCAGTTGCAACTGGAGCCCCAGGCTGTCTCAGCCCCTCTGCCTTGCCCTTGCACCCGGCAAACACTGCCCCAAACCTTTGCTCCCACAAGGTGTACAGAGATCCTGCTCCTGCCACTGGCCTGGTCTGCTCCCACAAGGTGTATGGAGATCCTGCTCCTGCCACTGGCCTGGCTCCACACACAGCGTGGGAATGCTTTTTATTCCCCACAGGCATTTGGAGAGGCCACAGAGTGTTCCACACTGACTTCTGCTGAGGCCACCTAACACACTCATGAACTCTCACTGTGCTCCATGGGTGCTGTACTGGGCACTTGCAGGTGAAATACTTTTTAATCCTTCTTTTCTTGCAGATGTGGAGCTGCCTGCAGGAGGGACAGGCAATTCACCTTAGGTTTTA
Organism: Acanthisitta chloris; assembly: GCF_000695815.1. Lineage (NCBI taxonomy): Eukaryota > Metazoa > Chordata > Aves > Passeriformes > Acanthisittidae > Acanthisitta > Acanthisitta chloris. The sequence goes on from NW_008654518.1 coordinate 3,691, forward strand.
CTTTTGCAGTAACTAGCAACTGGAAATTCACAAGTTTGCTACTCAATATTCAAAGGATGCCCTGGCCAGGGAAGTGCTTTCTGTACACACGTGTGTGGAGAGGCTGTTGCCCGCTCCTGGTAAACCATCACTTACAACATTTGGGTTTCTACTGTTTCTGTCTTAAAACTGACAAGAATCACTCAAACCCAGACATTTGGCACAGCCTCACGTTAATCTCACAGAGCTCAGGTCCATCTCTCATCCCCAGCTGGGGCAGACTCTGCCTGTGCTGCGAGGAGGTGTGTGGAGCTTCCAGCAGTGAGTGGCCCAGTGCCATCCCGCGCTGCAAACACCATTCTTTCCATTTCCATCTGCTGTGGCTCTGGAGTGCCCACCCTGGAGGAGGCACAGCCCTTCTGTAAACTGTTTTGAAGTTGTTCTCTGTATATCACAAGAGAAAGCCTGCTTCTTCTCTTCCCTTAGAAGTGCAATAATTATAATTAATTAGATTTCCTTCTGTTTTCAGTCTGCTGGGAAGATGTACTTTGTGGCCCATTTTCAGGTCACTTTCCTGACAAACTTTACATACTTCTGTCCCCCAGCTCCCTGTATTTGCTAAACACTTAGCTCCATAGCACACTCCTCAGGGAGAGGCATGGATGAGCCCAGGGCTGTCCACCTCCTTGGCTCACTCTCTGGCTCACTCACTTGCTCCTGGCTCCCTCCTTGGCTCTCCCCAGCACACACTGGCAGATATTTTCAGACTGAGTCTTCCTCTCACCTTCAACACAATCAAATTAATAACTAGCAGTCAGGAGTAAATTAGGAGACACATCTTGAAAGGCTTTGTGTTTACACTACTCCTTCATTTACAGTTTGAAGAACTCTCTTTGGCAGCCCAAGGGAAACACAGTGTTCTCTTTCTTCCTGAGGTCACCAGGGCATCCTTGGTTCGTCTTTGGCCTCATGACTGGGCCATAACAGTGTTCATCACTCATTTCTTGCCATTAGTTGGGCAATGAGCACCATGGGCCAGAGCCCTGATGTGGCAGTAACTCTTTTGCAGATGTTGCTTCATGGTCAGCATGGGCCAGAGCCCTGATGTGGCAATAGCTCTTTTGCAGATGTTGCTTCATGGTCACACAAACCCCACTGTCCCTTCATGAAGACCCTGACCTCATGCTGTCTGTGAGGACCACATGGGTGTGCAGGGCACCTTAATGGTGATGGCTTGGTCAGGAAGGCAGCACAAACTCTGTGTGTTGGACTTCTAGCATAAGGCTGTTTGTGTTGTCCCTTCCACACACTTTCATTCTTGGTCCACTTCACTCTAGAGGGACCCTCGCTCCCAGAAAGGATTTATTTGTGGCAAGAAACAAATGGCCCTTACCCAGAGCTGGATCCCTCTTTAATGTGGTGCTACTCACAGACCTACTGAGGTGTCCTTGATCCCAAAAATTCCTTCCCTCCCTTTCCTCTCTGCCCTTTCTCTCTCTCTTGTAGCACCATGATGCAGCTCCAGCCCCAGACAGACCCATACCTCCCCCACTTGATGGCAGACTGAACAAACATGATGCTGCTTCTTGAAGATGAAGATGTTCCTACATAACTGTACAACACCTGCAAGATGTTCCTACACAGACCTCCTTAAAGCAGAAGGTGCAGCACTACACAGCAAAAGGTGAGACACTCTGTGCAGGTGAGGGGAACCACTGCAGTGCACTGGGCAATTAAGGTGAGCACAGCTCCGCACACAAGGGATCCTCTTCAAGGTCTGGGCTTCACCTTGGTGAATGGACGATGATAATTTAACTGGTTACCCCTGGGACACCCTAGCATCCTTTTAACATAGGAGTGACAGTAGCCATAACATGCTGGGATTATGTCATTCAGTCACACATGAGCAGAATGCTGGAGAGGTCCAAACATAGGAGTGACAGTAGCCATAACGTGCTGGGATTATGTCATTCAGTGACACATGAGCAGAATGCTGGAGAGGTCCCTAACACAGCAATGCCAGAGCTGGTGGATCAGTGTCATGGGAACCATTAGATGGATTGTGTCTCTCTCTTTCTGTGAAAAGCCAGGGAGGGCTTTCCTTAAATTGCACCTGATAAGCTCACAGGTAAACTACTCAGCACATTGTGGCATCATTTTTCTAACTATACTTTCAGCTCACAAATCTGAAATCTGTAATTAATTTGCTCGTTCGGGCAAGCTGTATCCCGAGGAATTACAGCTGGATTAAGGAACTGCTGCCTAAAAATAGCCTGGGGCAAAGAAAAGGAGGAAACAATGGACAAAGTGGCTCAGGTCTGACATGGTGCCACAGCCATCAGATGGCTCTGACCAACTTGGACTTGCAGGGCATCCCTCTCCTGCTCAGTGCTGGGGAGCAGCCAAAGCACATCCCTTCAGCCAGCCTCAAGCCACTCAGGTGATCTCTGACATGAGGCAAAGGGTGGGCACATGCTGCCAAGCTCCCTGTCTCAGACAGTGTAGGCTCATCCTGGCTGGCAGGCTGAGACCTGGGGATATTCCCAGTTTGGCCAGCAACTTGCTGTGGCCTGTTTTGACTTTCTTTTCCCATTTTCTTGGATAGAGAACCCTAAAGATGAGGTCTGTGATGAGTGACATGGCTTCATCCTTTGGGGTGGTTATACTTTGCTGGTAATGTCTGATGGGATTCCATGATTGCAGTGCCCAGTGTCATGCATCCATGCAGCCCTACATCTTGTGCCCCCCAGCCCTGAAGGCTGGACAACCCACCAGACTGCTGTATCCCGACTCGTTGCACTTGCTGCCAGCAGAAACTCTCCTCCACTGGCCAGTTTTTTCCCCTTTCTTTGCTGAACTCAGCAGTTCCAGCCCACAACCACTTCGTTTTATTGCTGTCATAAAACATATTTGGTGGGTTGGTTTGGAAAACAAACTCTTCAAGCAATACGGAATATCAGATGCCCCAGTCCAGAGGAGGCAGAAAAGGAAGAAGGGGTGAATATTTCCTAGCAGCACTTACATGTAAGTTTATTGGAGCAGGCCATAAAATAGAACACAGGAGTTATATGATAAAAAAGTGCACTAATGCTGTATGGTTTACATGTCCCTTGCCCAGGGTTAAAGACTGTAGCAGCTCCTTTCAACATACTTTCTTAATTCGAGCTCACCAGCCTTGGTACTTTGCCTCCAAATGTGCAAACCTTTAACTTCTCCCAAGGGATAGCTCACTCTGAGAATGAAATATTAATTAGAGCAAAGAACCTCCCCATCCTCTCATCACTGTGTGGCCTCTGGAAGCCTGGAGAAGCCAGACACGCTTCAGCCCCAAAGTGCTCCCTTTGTGTGGGGCTTTTGTTCCCCACATTCCACCCGTGGGGCCCTGTCACAGCGGATAACAGCTCCCCAGCCCACTGAAAGGAAGCTGTCAGGGCTAAGTGTACATCGGCTGCTGACAGGGAATATCACCATTAACCAGCTTGTTATCTTGAGTAGATTTTACACAAATCGTTCCCTGCTTGGCTTTCGGCATAAGCAGTGATGACAACTCTTCGACAGATGCTGGTGAGGACAGAATAAAGATGCTGTGGCTAAAGACCATCTGCAGGGATTAAATCTTCATCACATTCAGCGACATTTCTGCTCTTGACACAAAGGGAACTTTTCTTTATCCACAGCCACACACCTTAGTTTCTCCAAGAAGATGCTTCCCTGCCAGACATTTTCATCACAGCCTGTCTGTCACAGAGATATTTGAAAACCACCTTAAACTGACTTTTTACCCATCTAACCTCAGGCAGATTTAATCCATGATGCTTTCTAATGCTTTCCTAAATCTCCAGCTGCAATCTGCCCTGATTCAGGGTTGCTTCAGGAAGGTGCTGGTGGCTGCTTGGGCCACCAACTTCCAGCACTGGCCACAAAGGTTCAAGGAGAAGGCAATATGTGACCTTAAAAGTCACAGCTTTCCATGAGTTCCTGAGCTATGTGCAATTGGGAAAAACTCTAAATCACAAAGAATGTTGTGATTCTCCATTTTCTGTGCAATGACACAAATGTGATTTGAGGAACAGAAACAACCACAGAGTCACAGAATATCCTGAGCCAGTAGGGACCCACAAGGATCACCAAGACCAGCTCCTGGCCCTGCACAGGACATTCCAGAATCCCACCATGTGCCTGAGAGTGTTGTACAAACACTTCTTAATGAGTGGTTGCTGTTTTTTAAAAAAAGGAGACTATTAAGGTTTGAATTTGTCCAGTGCTTGAAACTGAACAGGGAATTAAATAGATCCAGGCAAAGCAATTGACTGAAATGAAGAAACTCCTCTATTTTCAGTCGGTTTTCACTGGATACAGTAGCATATGAAGAGTCCCTCAGCAGATGGGGACTGTTTATCTCATGTAATGACTCAGTCCTCGTGCCTGATGCCTCTCAAAGCACTGTCTCACTCCTCCTGTTGCAGTCCTGTTTCCATTGAGCTGCCAATGCTCACTAATACTTCGCACTGTTATTTTTTCCAGAGCCCTAGTGGGTGTGTTCCAGGTAGGACTCCTGGATTCCTACAGACCTCCCACTGACTTTAGTCATTCTTACAACAAAAAAGTTCTTATTGTCTTCCCTGTGAGAGTTGTGAGGCACAGGGTGTCCAGACAAGTTGCGGCTGCCCCATCCCTGGAAGTGTTCAAGGCCTGGTTGGACAGGGTGTGGAGCAACCTGGGCTAGTGGAAGGTGTCCCTGCTCTTAGCAGGTGGGTTGGAGCTGGATGATTTCAGAGGTTGCCTCCAAGCCAAACCATTCCATGATCCTCTGGTTCTGTGATCCTATTATTAGTTACAGGCCTTCCCACAACACCCAGACTGCTCTGGAGACCACCCACACTGTTGTAGGGGTCCAGTGCCATTGATCCTGGTGACTAACCTTCTACCATGTCTAAGGAGAGCAGATTTTTTTGTTTCAAATGATTTTGCTTTTACTGTCAAAAGAAACTCACTGTTCATGCAGAGCCATTGATGCTGCTGTTCTGTGCAGTGCTTGCTGCAAAATCTTCCATGAGTCTCGGCAACACATTAAGGAATGTTAATAACCAGGTGACTGTTGACAAAAGCCACAGTTAGTCTCCCTCATCTCCTCTGATTTGGAAAGGCTGGATAAACTGTACCTCACCAAACTCAATGGCATCACAGCTGTGCCCTGCCTAGGCCAGCTCTGACCTCCCTCATCTATCGATTTTATTCAGCAGCAACACCAACTCCATCACTACCCAACAAGAGCCTTGTGAAATATTTTCCTGCGTTTTAACAATCCTGGTTTGCTAAATGAGGAGCATGGGGAGAAATAAATCTGTAAACCTTGGGCAGCAAGTGGTTTTTTGATTCATACTTACCTTGCACTGGACAAAAAGGCTGGTGAGCTGTGGACACACCTCTTTCTTTGCCTGCAAATTGTTTTTGGTGGACTGACTGAGGCCAAGAGCATCTGCTTCCAGTTGTTCTTGGCAGGCATTTTTGTTCCAGTAAGGGCAGAGCATGATGAGAGCTGCTGCTGGAGAGGGATCTGGCCACATCACCACCCCCCAACAGCATCACTGTCCTGCTGCTGTGTCCCTCCAAAAGGACATGTAGGTTGGTTGTGCCCCTATAACATGTGCATCAACATTTTCCAGCCATAGAGGGGAGAAGAGACTGGGAGGGGGTACAGGATAATGCTCAGCAAGGAGGAAGGAGCCCACAGTAGCTGTCTCATCCCAATAATAGCTGATGGCTATTTAACCCTGAGACGTGGAGGGTAGGTATTCCTACAGTGCCATGGAATGGTGTGAATGTGACAGTGCAAGGGTAAAGTCACACAACACAGAGCCCTTCCAGATGGCTGGGCTGCCCTGTGTGTGCAGGGAGGGATGGGATACATACCATTCTGAATAGGTAGGTGAGGAGCTGTGTAAGGAGCAGACCTTCAACCAAAATGCCAGTACCACATTCTGTATGATCAGCACAGTGCTTTCCAGGACATTCCCACCCAGCCTCATCTTCCTCAACACAAGGAGACAGACCTGCTGGAGTAAGCCCAGACAAGGCTATGAAGATGACCAGAGGGATGGAGCCCCTCTGCTCTGAGGAAAGGTTGAAATAAGTGAGGCTGTTCAGCCTGGAAAAGAGAAGGCTCTGGAGATCTTAGACCCCCTGCCAGTGCCTAAAGGAGACCCAAGAAAGCTGTAGAGGGACTTTGGACAAGGGCCTGGAGTGATAGAACATTGTGGAATGGCTTCACACTGACAGAGGGCAGGGTTAGATGGGACATTAGGAAGAAATTCTTCCCTGTGAGGTGCTGAGGCACTGGCACAGGTTGCCCAGAGAAGCTGTGGCTGCTCCATCCCTGGAAGTGTTCAAGACCAGGTTGGATGGAGCTCTGAGCAACCTGGGCTAGTGGAAGGGGCCCCATGCACGTGGCAAGGCAGTTGGAATGAGATGAGCTTCAAGGTCCCTTCCAACCCAAACCATTCTGTGATTCTACAATTCATTGTGCTGCAGGCCAGCCCACTCTAGCAGCACTCACAGTTGCTCTCACCCAAAGTGCAATGTCACTGCCATTGTGCCACAGGCTCCCAGGAAGGCCACTTCAGAGAAGGTGGCAAGACGCATGTTTGGGATGCAACAGGTCTTGTCGGTCTTCACTTGTGCCCAATTCCATACACAAGAAATACAGTAAATAAGTAAAAACTACCCAACCCCAACCTTGCAAACCTCTGACATATCTTCCTGTGTCACCAGGTCAACAAAGTGATCCAGAATTTCTGTTTTTAAAAAAATTGTATTTTCCAGCAGTGTGCTCTGTACTTCATAGTACATTGTCCTCATAAGCCAATCTCCTTTTAGAACAGAATAACTGAGGTTGAAAGAAAACATGACTGTGAAGATTAAGAGGTGGGATCAGAACTAAGCCACCTGTCAGACAGGATAAGAACTCAGGATTTTTTCCTTTGGATTTAACCAGTCATTTAAAATGTAATAGTCGTATGTTTTACTCTTCTCTGTATGGTTTAATTTTAGAGTACTTCCACAAAATAAAAGGGTGCCTCACATTTAGGAAGAAATTCTTCCCTGTGAGGTGCTGAGGCACTGGCACAGGTTGCCCAGAGAGGCTGTGGCTGCTCCATCCCTGGAAGTGTTCAAGGCCAGGTTGGATGGGGCTTGGAGCAACCTGCTCGAGTGGAAAGTGTTCCTGTCCATGGCAGGGGGTTGGAATGAGGTGGTCTTTAAGATCCCTTCCAACCCAAACCATTCTGTGATTCTATGATTTAAAGCTGTATTTTCAGCTCATCTTCATTGCATAGTCAATAACAAAAAAGGATTCTACTCTATTACAGTTATCTAGTCAGCAGTAATTTATTTTTATGCAGAAATCAAGGGAGATTTCTTTCTGAAAACTCTCTCCTCTCTGGCCCCAAGTGATCAGTAACTGCTTGGCCAGGAGAGACACTTCCCACGCACCCGTCTGTCCCGGGAAGTCACAGTAATCATGTGCACAGTATAGATTTGAACAGGCGTAAATAAACAGACCATTCTGGGCCTGCAGTCCTCAAATCCAGGCATCTCTTTCTAATTACACACTGTGCTGGATGAGGTAAACTCATAAGCCAGACCTTGGCTTATGTCCCTTTCTCAAGCCAGACCCTGGCTCAGGCACCAAAGATGAGCAGGGACAGGAACAACGTGTTGTCCACCCTGTGATTCCAATGGGGAGAAGTGTAATTGCTTCTACTAGTGAAAGGCTTGTGCTTCCTTGGAGCATCATTCTTGCTAGTGTTTCGTGAGATAATTCCATGTACCAAAGACAGCCTGGCAGGACACAGTACTTAAGTGACATTCCTTCTGGAAAATGTGCTTAGCTTTGCTGTGAGCCAACGTGCTTGTGGATGATGAACCCTCAGGTGATCGATTTGGCTGCCACCTTCTGCATGGCTCCAGGGGGGAGTCCCAAACTCAGGACTACCTATGGATTCACAAGACACATTACACTGCTTCCTAAACATTCTTTTCATGAATGACTAGGTTGAGAAATCTAGAACAGTTGGGGAATTTTACTCGGAAAGGCATCACTTTGCCCTTAGATATATTTCTCTAATATATCTCTACATATTTTATGTATAGATATATATTTATATATATGAAAACCAAACTAACCTTAGAAATAATAATAGCTGAAAGCCAAACTTTAAATTGCTATTCATTGTTATTGCTCTTAAACGGCTGTTTTTCATAACACAGCCTTACGTACTTTGGATCTTAATCTCCCTTTTGTGGTAAAAAATGGGCCAAACAGCTGCTAAATGGAACAAAAGTGTCATCCATCAGGATCAATTAGATAAACATAAACATCCCATTTCCTTGCAGACAAACATGGCATTGGCTGAGCAGCCTGCTTTGACCGCCAGAATGATGTTCCTGGAGCTTTAACAGCATGGAAAGTTGGGGCATTAACCTGAGACTGTTACATGGTACCTTGTTTTGGGGAGTTTGGGAGATTGGAAAGGCTGTAATTCATCATGTCTGTGTTTTTTTGGGAGATGGAGCTTGGGAAAGAGGAATTTGTGAAGCTGAGAAACCCAGTGGGAGAGACTGTGCTCTCTGTGTCTGCTACACAAGAAACCACACTTCAGGCATTTTCTCCATGAGGAATAGCAGGAGAGAGGACAGGCCATGCCCAGAACGGCCTTTGGGCCAAAAACTGAGGGGATCTCAGTGAGCACCTGGACACTAGACCACAGTTCAGATGGGATTTTTTGGGAGGGAGAGGGCTTTTAGTGCCTTTCCACTGTGTGGCCACCCCCCAACACCCCACCAGTGTGGGTCATATCTGTACCTGGGCAAACAGGCAGATTTCTAAGGACTGCCAGGGAAAGGACCCTTTAAAGTAACAAAAATTACAAGTGGAAGCTATTGACATGACGTTCATGTAGATACAACACTGCCAAGTACTTTCTAAGCCCCTTTCTCCATAGCTGCAGTGCTCGCCAGCAGGCTCCTGGAGGCTTGGAAATGACCGTGTCTGGAGGAAGAGGAGGATCACAAACGTTTGGGTTTAAGAAGCAGAAATGCTTTCTCTGATTAAATTTGAAAGTTATACAACCTGAAATTAATCAGACAAATGTTCTTCCCTTGGAGATGAGAGCTTTTTTGAACATACACATTTCTGTTCATCTCAGGTTCAAAGAAAAGCAAGCGCTTGGCATTCTGACAGGTTGGGATGGGATGGACGAGGTCATGCTGGTCAGCTTCATCCCAACATCTCTGCAATGAGGGAATGAAAGTGAGTCTAGAGAAGACTACAAAGAGAAGAATCAAATACATGGTGAGTGATTTATACTGAGTTGGAGACAGACTCCATGACAAGGGAAGAGGGAAGGGAGGAAAGTATAAATAATGGATCTGGAGAAAAACATTCTATCTTCACCCACAGATAACTACTACTTAAATCAGCTTCCCTGAGTCACCACTCTGTCCTCTTCTGCAGGTATTTAGAAAGGGATAGACACCACCATCAGGCACTTCCTCAGGAGCTCAGGGATGCTAAAGTGGCTTCAGTAACAAGAGTCATTCCTAGCAGATGCCTGATGCTCCCAGACTGTGTGGGTGACTTGCACTTTGCCATGAGTCCTGAGATAGTAGATGGCACAGTGTCACCTCTAGAAGGTGCATCCAGATCTTGGCTTGCACTGTCAGCTCTGCTGCTGTTGGGTAGGGGATTAGCATCCATGAACTCTGAGGCAGACCACTACACCATTCAGGAGGAATCACTTGATGTTCAGCAAGGTAAATATTAGGGGTTTGAGTCTGGGACTCCATGGGAGTTCCTATTTATCTAAACTGCCAGGCCTCTAAAGCTTCCCTTGCAAAAGAAAATGATCAACAACACAGCTGCTAAATAACAGATTTTAGCATATCACAAGTGCGTGCAAGGAGGCTTTGAGCTACCATCAGGCCAAGCTCAGAGCTCCACTGGAGTGTGATTAGCTGTAGGGACGTAATTGGAAAAATATGGCAAAAAATGTGCGTACACACATGCACATAAGAAAAGCAGCTTTCATTAAACAGCATTAAACACAGAACCATATGCCGGATTTAAATCTCAAACGTTTCCTCTGATTACAATAACCAGCACTGGGTGTGTGGAGCAGTAACTTGCTTGGCTTGCTGGTGGGCAGCACTGGTACCTTCAAGCAAAGAGCTGAAGTCAAAAATGTGAGGTGGGCTGGAAATTTGGGGACTGATATGTAAGCATTGTGGATCATGAGACCTGTATCTTACATGACGTCCTCATTTGTTTGCATCAGCTCTGATTGCAAGGTCTGGTGAAGATATAAACTGATTATATGAACTGATTTATTTTTTTCTTTTTGTAATAAAAGTGCACCTGCCCAGGTAAGAATTTGTTGGATTTTCTCTCCATTTTCTGCCGGATGCTGATTGCTTGTACATATGTCTGGGCTCCAGCTGGTTTTGGAAAAGCACTTGAGGAGGAAGAAAAATACTTGTGAAGCTCAGAGGGCCAGGAGAGGACCCTGGGTTGCCCACCCTGGTCAGACAAGCATGCCCACTCCCAAAGGTGTTCAAACCCTCTGAGACTGGCAGGAGCCTGGCAGTTGTGCTGGGGCTGTCCTGATGGCTGGTCACCCACAGAAGCTTTCATCACCCTTTCTGCCCCAAAATGACTCCAGTCTAACATGATCCAACACCCAAGGCCACATCCAAGTGTTCAG
>NW_008654518.1:14473-15758 GCF_000695815.1 Acanthisitta chloris
CCATGAGAGGGGTAGGGAATGGATCAGGCCAGGATAACGGTGTCCTTTCTGAGCTCAGCAGAGATGCACAGACACCTGAGGGACCACCAGCAAACCCCCCACAGCACAGGCAGATGTTTCTAAGCCCAGCTCATGCATGCATAGCTACAAACCTAGCAACCAAGTCAACCCCACCAAAGTGATTAAACTGTTCATAATCCCATCAGTTTACCCTCAGTGAGCAGCCACCCCCTGCCCATGTCTCAGCCCACTGCAGGGGCTGGTTCAAGAGCAGAGGTGCCATGTTGCAGCACAGCACATCCTGTTTACAGCACACAGCATTAGCCAATTCGCCTGTTTACATGTGATGCTGACTGGCCTGCTGCTGTAATGGGACTGCAGAGATCATGGGTTTAGTTTGTAATGTGTTTAAATTGTTTGGTTTGGGGCTAAATTACCAGACCTTTCTGTTTGGGAAGAGAACTGTTTTTCAGCAGCCTCTGTAACATGAACCGAAAGGTTAGATGTGTCCTTTGAATGTAGCCCATGACTACTTGAGGCTCAAGTGTGATGCTTGAAAGAGAACTTGGAGTGGCCACCAAAAAGGCAGTTCATGTGATAAGGAGATTTTAATTTAAAAGTATTGATTGATTACATTGCTCACAGACAAACAAAAGCAAAATAAAAAAGCACTTATCTGAATGGATTTGATCTCAGCCCATTTTGCATTCACCCCTTCCCAAAGACACCATTCTTGCTTCACTGAAGATTTACAGCCTTCCCTTCCCTTCCCTTCCCTTCCCTTCCCTTCCCTTCCCTTCCCTTCCCTTCCCTGCCCTTCCCTGCCCTTCCCTGCCCTTCCCTGCCCTTCCCTTCCCTTCCCTGCCCTTCCCTTCCCTGCCCTGCCCTGCCCTGCCCTGCCCTGCCCTTTGCCCTTTGCCCTTTGCCCTTTGCCCTTTGCCCTTTTCCCCTTTCCCTTTCCCTTTCCCTTTCCCTGCCCTTGCCCTTGCCCTTGCCCTTGCCCTTGCCCTTGCCCTTCCCTTCCCTTCCCCTTGCCCTTGCCCTTGCCCTTCACCTTCCCCTTCACCTTCCCCTTCCCCTTCCCCTTCACCTTCACCTTCCCCCTTCCCTTTCCCTTCTCATGTCTCTTTCCTTCTCCTCTTCCTCTTCTCTTTCTCCTTCACCTGCTATGACAGAACATTGCTTCCAAGATGCTCTGTCCCTTCTCAAGCAGTGCCAAGGCCATGGGACATGGGGTGTTTTGTGGGACCATAAACATATCAAGGAAATGGTCAGGCCTGAGGAG
>NW_008654518.1:15825-17378 GCF_000695815.1 Acanthisitta chloris
GCCATCCCTGTAATGGTCCTACGACATCTAATGTTTAGAAACATGAACCCAGCAGGGCCAGTAGGGTTTCTTTTTTTAATTGGGAGTGTAGAGTTTTATTATTTAAAAGGTTTTATAAAGGAGTTTTAAATAGACCATAGAATTGCTGTAGCAGGTTGGGTTTTTTTTTCTGTTGGAAATTACTCAGACATTTGGTTTCTATTTTTGCACAAAGCACAAGCTTTTTGAACAATCATTTGATATGCTTGTTGATGCATCACAAAAAGGAGATATGCTTTGAATTCTCCTTAAAAAACCCATGTAAACACAAGGCTTATGGATAATTGCAACAAAATACCATCTCCTTATTGAGTGCTTTCACATGTAATTTCCTCTCTGACTACTGCATGTAAACACACTTATTGTATTTGGGAAACTCCCAAATCTCAAGCACAATCAGGATCAATAGCTAAGAAAAGCCAACTTATAGTTTAAAATGTCCATGGTTTGCAACAAGATGCCTGGGTGCTAGCAGAGGAAGGAAGAAGGATATTTTAACACAGGAAGGTGGTTGGATGATCCCATTTTCCACTCCTTACTGTCACAGGTTTGCACCATACACACCAGCAGCATCTTCCCTACCCAGGGACCACTGGTCCATGGGCTGTAGGACAGACATTCAGGCATGGAAGTGTCATTTCACACAGACAAAAGCAGTTGCCTCTCTGTCCCTTAAATTGTCCCCTAAATCTCTATCTTTTTGTAAAGAAAATTATTCCACTCACCAGGGTTGTGTTCCTTTTTCTTGCATTGGTGATTTCCTAAGGCTTTATATTAGAAAAGCCATAAAGGAAAAAGTAACACCACCAAGATATTACACAGGTAAGAAGAAATAAAAACTGTGTAAAATTCAACATGACAAAAGACTGCAAGAAAATTATTAAATCCCACTGAAATAAATGGATTGTTTTGTCTCCCACTGTGCACATAACACACTGCTGGGCATAGGGTTAGTCACTACATGTGTCCCTTTAGCTTCCCCCAGAAGCCATTCAGAGCTATACATATTTCCCATTTCTCCATCTTCAGTGTCCCCATGGAGACTTGTGAGGGCCTTGCAGTTTAGCACATAGGGCATTGCCACCTTCTTTCCCACAGCTGGGTCTTCTGGACAAATTGGTTAGAGTTCAAATCCTATGAATTTGTCGATTAATAGCCATGAAATTCTCTTAGGAAAGTTCCAAGGTACTACTTGTGTCCCTAAGGCCATTTATGGTTATAATCATAGGATTATCACCGAATGGTTTGGATTGGAAAGGACCTTAAAGATCATCTCATTCCAAACCCCTACTCACACTCCCCCTTCAGCAGGGACACCTTCCACTAGCCCAGGTTGCTCCATGCTCCATCCAACCCAGCCCTGAACACCTCCAGGGATGGAGCAGCCACAGCTTCTCTGGGCAACTTGTGCCAGTTCCATAATGGTCATATGGTTATAAGTATCTTAATCACTATGTTTCAAACTTAAACTAGACATTGCTCCCACAGGTTTCTGCTTCTTCAAAGACCCTCAT
>NW_008654518.1:17414-77607 GCF_000695815.1 Acanthisitta chloris
TGAGCAGGGATTAGTGCAGCTTGGGCTCTGCTGGCATTGCAGTATGACAGAGCATGTGTAGCTCTGTGTACAGGCAATCACGACACTGGAGTGCACAGTATTGTTGTCAGGCAAAAGAGCTGTGTAACATGAGTATCCTGCAAAAATGCCATGGCTGCAACCTGAAATGACTTCCCCCTCCACTTTCTGTATATTTTTTATTTTCAAATTTGTTCCTGCTATGCCCTGATTTATCAAAGCCCTAAAACACATGCTTGACTTTAAATGCCTTGCTGCAGCTCAAACTAATTGCATACTTAGTCTTTGATGGCTCAAGGTCATATAGAAATCACTCACTTTTCCAAACAAATACTCCAATATGTTAATTGCTTGCAAACCACATCCCATAGCCTCTGCAGTGATGGGTGTAGGTTTATGTGCCTAACTAGAGGGTTAATGTGTTCCTGCCTTGGATTTCCCAGCCCAAATATAGGCACTGTACAGTTACTCACAGTCCAGAACATCCAGAAGGGTCAGACTAGGGGATTGTAACTGATATGCAACAAAGCACTAGGAAAAACATGCAGCTGTCCTGATCCTGCTAGCACATGGCTGGGTTGGAGGTGCCTAACCTGCCAGGGTTACCTGAACACATCTGAGAAGTCTTCAGCATCTCTTCAGCCAACATTTCCCATCCAGGGAATTTATCAATAATATAACAATAGTCTCATTGGGGATCTTATCAATGTCTGTCAGTATCTGCAGGGAGGTGTCAGAGGCTGGAGCCAGGCTCTGCTTGGTGGTGCTGAGCAATAGGACAAGAGGCAATGGGCAGGAACAGATGCACAGGAAGTTTCACCTGTACATGAGAAAGAACTTCTTTACTGTGCAGTGACTGAGTACTTCAACAAGCTGCTCAGAGAGGCTGTGGAGTCTCCCTCACTGGATTCAAAATCTGTCACAGTGACACAGGGCACAGTCCTCAGTGATGTGCTCTGAGGAACCTTGCTTGAGAAGGGAGGTTGGGCTGCATGACCTTCAGTGGTCCTTTCCAGCCCCAACCATCCTGTGGTTCTGTGATTTGCCTGCAGACACACGACAGCCTTCTCCTGACCACACAGTTCATGCAATCCATGTTCTGCCTAAAGAAGCAAAGGCACAGTGTGAAGCACAAGGATCAAGCATGTACCATGATGGCTCAGGGCTATGTGGACAGGAGCACATCACTCCCAACAGGGACGTGGTGCCAGTTCTGATCACTGGCACCACCTGCATATGTACACTGGCTTTGCCTCTGTTCTTCACTCTTCCTCTTTGAGGCTGAAAAAGAAACATGTTTTCCCCTGAAAAGGTAAATGATTATTTATTGGTGAAAGCAGGAGTTGAAACTAAGGATATATATGAGACTGTATGTTTTATGCATAAATATATAAACCTAAATATACACAGGCATACACTGCATACATATATATACACACTGTTTTTGGATACATACATGTAGACATGCAAAAATGCCCATATATAAAAATATGTAAATAACATTTAACATATAAATATGCACATATATAACAAAGCGAAAGCAGTACTGCATGAGCAGAATTCCCATGGACATTCACTCTGACAGCCTCGGGATATTCCCTCCCTCCCTCTATGCTGGCTGCCTTCCCCGCCAAAATTCTTAACAGAATGATAATATTTTAACAGTTGCAACTTTAAAAACCTTGATTATGACCAATCATTTCTCCAAGGCAATTGCATATTTAGCAGAAGGGAAAAATTAAACTTCCCAGGAATGAGGTTATTTAGGGCATAAAATTCAAGGAAATAGGTATTTAGGTCATTGTGGGCATGGTTTTTATTTTCCCTAATTTTCAGATTACTTTCGATTAGGGTCTGGTCAGAGTGGAAACTTCTTGATGTGAAATAGATACTATCTAAATCATTAGAGCTCATTCATTGCCATGTGCCACCTTTTAGAGCAATTAAACCTGATCTTGGGGTCACGGAGCTGAACACTCACCGACCCAGGGCACTTCCTCTGAATATGAATAAGCTTGGAGTACAAATACAATCGGGGCAGGATCACTCCTGGCACAGATAATGCCTTTGTTAGACAGAGCAGGGCTCCACGGGCTGTTAGACTATGCAGTCTATTGATTCAGAACATTTGCTGCTGGGATCAGTTCTTGGGAGATTTTTTTCCCCTTGACATCTGGAGTCTATCCCTTCGCCAGCCTCTCACCCCTCCACTCAGAAAGAGAAAGTGAGGGAAACAGATGGACAGGCTCACAAACAGAGAGAGTAAGCCCTAAAAAAAGTTTGACCAAAATTTTACAAAAGAAGAAGACAAAGAAGAAGATGAAGGCGAAGAAGACAAAGAAGAAGATGATGAAGAAGAAGAGGAATGCCTACATTTATAAGTCCATTTAAACCCATTTATATTGTCAGCTGAACTTGAGTTCAGCCTCAAAACCCCATCCCTGATTCTCCCCAGACTGGTTTCTTCTCACTTTCCACATTTCAGTAGTTCTCCCTGCCAGCACCTGTGTGCCACATTTGGAGCCCTTTGATTACAAAATACTTACAGGGCAAGGATTGTCCATGATTTCCCTAGAAATCTCTGGGAGGCCAACATATCCATTGGAATTATTTCAATGCCTTCATCCTTTGTCAGAAAATACATGGAAGCTTCCTTTACTTATACAAAACAGAAAAGGAGATGCTGGTAAACAATTTAGTGGGGTCTTGTTTAGAGAACAGACCTTTTCATATGCTGCCAAGCTATGTTAAACAATAACTGTCAGAATCTGTTAGAAGAGCAGAAAAATGGTAGTGCTTGGTACAGAACTCATTTTGCTGGGGTTTGTTCACAAGCTGCATGGCATCTTTAGTCCTGTTTACCCCCAAAACCCTCAAAAATCCAAGACAGATCCAAATGCTTTTCTTTTAGATTTCATAATGTGTTAAGTAGAGGGGGGGAAAAAAGCCATCTGGCATTCCTTCACCTGGCAGGGCAACTCCTCATCAGGCTGCTGACCTGAAACGTAATCTCCACCGTGACCTACAGAGTCCTGCACAAGACCCACCTGCAAAGTAAAAGCCCTTTTTTGAGGCATGATGCCAGATTCCTGATGGCTGATGTGTTCAGATTCTCCTTTAGGAGACTTTGTCAACTTGTATTTCATTGTACTGGGACATTCACTGCAGGGGGCTGTTTGGGTACTAGTGACTTCATAGATCATCCTTTTTTTTCTTGTTTTCCCCCTCCATTTTCTCCACGTTTGCTACAAGTAATGTGCTGAATTCTCTAGAATTTGAAACTGTTCTCTTTTACCTTTACCTTTTACTTAGGCTTGTGGTCTGACCTGCAAGCAATCTGTGTGTCTGTGCTGACTGCCAGTGGTGTTTCAGTGATGCTGAGATTAATCCATGCAGAGCAGAGGGAACTGCTGGATGGAGAAATACATTTTTCTCTGAAAGAGAGTAAGCTTTTCTCTATTAATATTTAACAGTGGATAAAGCAGTTACTTCCTTTAAAAAATTCCTCTACCCAGCAATGTATTTAGGCAACATTTCTGGTGGCACAGACAAAGCCAACCCTTGGAGCAGGCTCTGCACTCACCTCAAGGACAGAAAGGACACATGGAGATGCTGCCCAAGATCTTGTTTTCAGTATGGAAATTTGGGGACTAGATTGCACTGCACTAGATAACTTCTAAGCTGATGCTACTGTGGGTGTATGTATGCTACACAGGTTCCTTTTAATCATTTGGATATCAGGAATGATTTAGACTGGATATTAGGAAACCTATTTAGGTTGGATATTCATAGAATCATAGAATTATGGAATTTTAGGGGTTGGAATGGACCTTACAGATCATCCAGTCCCAACTCCCCTGCCCTGGGCAAGGACACCTCCCACCAGAGCAAGTTGCTCAAGGCTTCATCCAGCCTGGCTTTGAACACTGCCAGGGTTGGGGCAGGCACAGCCTCCCTGGGCAACCTGTGCCAGTGTCTCACCACCCTCACAGAAATAAACTTTATTCTAATATCTAACCTAAACTTCCCTTCCTTCAGTTTTAACACATTACTTCTTGTTCTACCACTGCAGTTCCTAACAAAGAGTCCCTCTCTGGCTCCCTTGTAGGCCCTTCAGATATTGAAAGTTGCTATGAGGTCTCCACACAATCTTCTCTTCTCCAGGCTGAACAGCCCCAACTCCCTCAGCCTGTCTTCATAGAGGAGGTGCTCCAGTCCTCTTACCAATTTCATGGCTTCCTCTGAACTTGCTCCAACAGTTTCATGTCTTTCTTGTGTTGAGGGCACCAGAACTGCACACAGTATTCCAGGTGGGGTCTCATGAGAGCAGAGTAGAGGGGAAGAATCACCTCTTTTGACTTGTTGCCACACTCCTTTTGATGCAGTCCAGGATTCGATTGACTCTCTGAGCTGAGCTCACACTGCAGCTCATGGTGAGCTTCTCATCCACTGTCACTCCTAAGTCTTTCTCCTCATTGCTGGTCTCAATTCCTTCCCCATCCAACCTGTAGCTCTGCCTGGGATTGCCATGGCCCAGATATAGGATCTTGCGCTTCATTTTGTTGAACTTCATGAGATTTGCATTGTTCCACCTCTCAGGCCTGTCAAGGTCCCTCTGGATGGCTCATCCCTTCCCTCCAGTGTGTCAACTGCCCCACACACCTTGGTGAGGTCAGTGAACTTGCTGAGGGTGCACTCAATCCACAGTCCATGTCGCCGACAAAGATGTTGAACAGTATCAGCCCCAGCACCAAGTCCTGAGGGACATCACTCCTCACTGGGCTCCATGTGGACAATGAGCTGCTGACCATAACTCTGCGTGCGACTGTCCAGACAGTTCTTTGTCCACCGAGTGCTCCATCCATCAAATCCATGTCTCTCCAATTTAGAGACAAGGATGTCATGTGGGACAGTGTCAAATGCTTTATATAAGTCCAGGTAGATGATATCAGTTGCTTTGCCCCTATCCTCAAATTCGGTGGCCCCATCACAGAAGGACACTAAATTTGTCAGGCATGACTTGCCCCAGGTAAAGCCATGTTGGTTATTACCAATCACCTCTTTGCTTTCCATGTGCCTAAGCATAGCTTCCAGGAGGAAGGCTCTCAGGCACAGGGTGGGATTCCTGACGCTGATCTGTGCAGGGCCAGGGGTTGGACTTGATGATCCTTGTGGGTTCCTTCCAGCTCAGGAGATTCTGTAGTTCTACTATTCTAATAAACGCTGTCTTCCAAGTCATTCTTTTCATTTGCAGGTAGACATTAAAAGATACTGAGGGAACTAAATCAAACCTCCTTGTTCCTCACAGACAGAATCCAAGTGGACTAGATATGGAAAAACTCAGCATTGTACCACTTCTGAATGAATGAATTACACATCCTGCACACAGGGTGTGCAAAGCTACAGCACAGCATGCAGAAGCAAGGCTAGGACTTCAAGACAGGGCAACATTTTCGCACTATAGCCTACAAAAGTCTAAAAAAAATTAGGAAGTATTCATAGCCATGGCAGGTTTCTTTTGCAAGTGTAATTACATAAAAAAAAATGCTGGAGGCTGTTTAAAATCAGCTTTATTTAAAAATTCCATCCAAAGTAAAGATGCAACCAAACTAAATTGTCATGAGAAAGGGTCTTCATGCTGATTGTTCTCTTCATAATTGCTAATGTGTGATAAACATACTTGTTCAAGAAAACTTGCAGCTTTAAAATGCTTGAAATGGTATAGAAAAGTTCTCAAACTTCTGAAGGCTTACTCACACCTTGGACTTGTTCAGAACTTGGCAATTACACTTCCATGGTATATTAGTCTGGCTACAGCACCCTCTCAGCAAAGAGAAGGCAAAATTTGAAGAGTTCATGTAGGCAGACAAACTGATATTTCACTGAGATCCACTGCTAAGAGATGCTTTCCAGTGCCCTTAACAACTGGTGCCCTTAACCACTTACAGAAATAACTGTGATTGTTACAATACTGTGTCCCAAACAGTCCCTGCCCTTTCTGATTAGAGACATTTTGTTTTCCACACTGCAAAATGAACAGTGTTAATGAACTGCTGAATGCTTTATCACAAATTAGACACACCAGGAGGTTTCCTTTCCCTGGAGTAAGGCTGCCATGTGTCCCCCATACATACCCACTTGTAAGTAAAAGATTTTTTTTCATAGAGCTGAAGTAGCAGATTTTGTATTAAACATGACTTCATGGTCTTAAATTGTCCATTAATACATGAGAATTATGTAATATGATATAAAAATATTCATGCTAGTAAGCCTGTTAAAATGTTCTGCTCTAGTCCTGCACCTGCTCTGGCTCCTACCCAGATGCTATGTGGATCCAGTGGCAGAATGTTACCTTTCAAGATCCAGCTCACATTAAAATCATCTGTTTGATTGGGAAATGGCATTTCCAATAAGAAGATAAAGTGAAAGATGCTGTGAGAGGAAAAGTGATGAAAATCGCTGTCCATTTCCTCCTCAAGCAAGGGGAAAATTATCACTGGGCCTCTTATAATAAATACAAAATTATCACAATTCTGGATGGAAATCTTATCACTTAATCCCACTGAAATGTTGTGGGTTTTTTTTCCAGGTGGAGTGGGTGCTAATTCCTGGGGAACAGCAGAGGATTCTACCAGGATTTATGAATG
Organism: Acanthisitta chloris; assembly: GCF_000695815.1. NCBI lineage: Eukaryota > Metazoa > Chordata > Aves > Passeriformes > Acanthisittidae > Acanthisitta > Acanthisitta chloris. The sequence continues at coordinate 24,080 of NW_008654518.1, forward strand.
CACAAAGAAACAAATGCACAAAACACAAACCCATCCTTGCTTAACCAGAATTTGGAAGTTGTTCCACCATACAGTGGGGATTGTACTTTATTGCCATATTTGTATGGCAGTCCTGCGTTTCTCCTGTGGCTTTGGTAGCACAACAGTTTGGAAATCTTGTGTTGCTTTTGTCAACAGTGTACTTGGTGACAGAGGTTCTGCCTCCCCAGCTATATGACTTTGGAAGTGACTGTCCCTACATCTGCAGTGGGCTCTGCCCTGTAACCTTGATGCCTCACCGAGTTTGTCATGTTTATTTATGGAATGGGATCAAAGTTACTGACTCTGAGGCCAACAGCACTGCCCAGTCTCCCCAGAAGATGTGTGCAAGAGTTGTTTTCCTCTGAGTTTCTGTTTCAGGCCCGTTTCCTCCATGCTGTATTCAAAATGTGCATTTTAAACAAAACTCCCCATTTTAACTTCCCTTAGCTGGAATGCAGCAAAGCAGCTACCCAGGGCTTTGGGGATAACTATGTCAACCGAGGTTTTCTGTGCTTGTTTTTCAGCATTCCAGGAGGAGACTGCTGCTTCCTAGTGACTAACAAGGCAGGACTTGGAGGAAAGCAAGTTCCTGTGATGGCTGAACAACTTCAGGGGGAAATCTTCAACTTCATGCACAAATGCAGAACCAAACCAGCAACTATTACCCACTCCCAAGTGCAGCACTTGAGTTCATGAAAACAGTGCTCTTCTCCTCCCTAAAGTGTCTCTCATCAGACATGCCAATCCCTGAGAGTAACTCCTTCTCTGTGTTAACATTTTAGCTGAGAACCATGATATTGCTGAGCAATGAGTATAATGAAATGCCATCCATGCTGGGATACCACATGGGGAAACAGAGGCTGGAGGTCCACACCACTGTCATCCTTCACAGAGAGCCAGCAGAGCCAGCACTGCACAGGATACGAATTAACTCGTATTTGCTCAGTTAAGATAGTGCAATTTCACTTGATTAGCTGGACAAAAAAAAAAAAATAACCGACTACAAAATTATACATTTCATGTCAATACAAAGTGAGTTAATAATAAATTTAAAAAAGTGAGTCCCATCTCCTCTGACCGTGAGGCAGAAAAAAGAAGCTATTATCAGGAACAAGCTGGAGAAGCAGCCTGTCCATCCAGCAGGGATGTCCTGGCAGCATCCAGAGTGTGGCTCAGGAATGCACCTCAGTGGGTCATAGAATCCCAGAACTGTTTTGATTGGAAGGAACCTTAAAGCTCATTTCATTCCAAACCCCTCCCATGGGCACAGACACTTTCCACTAGCCCAGGTTGCTCCAAGCCTTGAACACTTCCAGGTATGGGGCAGCCACAGCTTCTCTGGGGCCCAGGTTCTTGCACAGAGGAAAGCAGATGGGCTGTCATTATCTGCCACTGAAGGCAGAGTAAATGTACTCATAATCTAAATCCCAATAACTAGATTCTTCAGCCCCAAAGTCACCAGCACAAGCTGTGAGTGCTGGAAAAATGGCCGAGAGTAGTTCACTCTTTGTTTAGGGATACTGCTGACATCATGTGCTTCCAGTGTTTTGGCAATAGTTTTTTAACTAAATTACATTTTTTCAAACTAAAATTGTCCTATTGCTAAGTAGATCTCCATTGCCCCAGGAACAGAAACACTGTTTTCATAGGAGAAATTAGGCAGAAAACCCTGGTTAAAGCCAATCCATTTCTTGCAGAAGTTTAAAAGCCCCACTCTTCACTCTGGCTTCTTTTTATCACACCATTAGAATAAGGGCTGCAGAGCAAGGGCTGACTGGGAGCAGGGGGAGGTCGAGGCAGTAGGAAAGGCAATATTGCCAGCTCCATTCCGGCCATTAACAAGAGCAATTTGCCCACAAACAGTCTGGAATGAGTTTTCTCAGGTTACAGTAAAAGTTAATGGAGTTGGAAAGTCCCCCTCTTTCTGATTAGCTCAGCCTTCTTTATGCAACTTTTAGGAAGGTAGTGAAGTGCAAGGAAGGTTTGGTAGCAGCAGAAGTAACTGGGTAGCATAAAACTCACCTGTGATGTGGGGACCTAATCCAGGATCCCCTCACTGCTCCCACTGCTCTGGGTGTGAAACACAGGACCTCTCTGTACTAGTGCCTTTGTAAACTCAGAGGAAAATTAAAACACTTGTAGGCTGAGTCTGCTCTAATTGGTTATTTAAGGGGGTGCAGAGGGTTGAGATAAACAATACAAATTTAAAGACACAGTATCAGCTATCAGATTTTTCTGACAGTCAGAGCACTGCAGAGCTTCATGAACACTGAGAAAGCTGTTGAGAGGAGAGACAAACAACAGACATGCCCATAGAAAAACATGCATTCCAGATTAAGTAAAATTAAGTGATGATCTGAGCCAAAGTCCATTAGGTGACACAGATTAATCAAAACATCAGAAACCAGCTCAATTATTCTGCACATCAGGAACTTCTTCCAAGGATCACCGATCACAACATTACAGATTCTTCAGCTCATTCTTTCAAAGGTACCTTTCCAGCACCTCAGATTTAAGTTAGTGTCAAAACAACTGATTATAAAAAAAAATTGTCATCCATTTGCACCAGAATTATGCTTCATGGCCTTTTCCACCAGAGGAGAGCTAGCAGGGTAGCAATGAACAGCTGCTGGAATCACTTCTACCTGAAGAAGAAATGCACTCTAGTAAAGAAATGGAAATCTCTTGCACTGCATGCACTTGACCCAAAACCTGCTAGAGTCATTACTGCTAACTCAAGTGGGTTTGAGATCTCTCTGTACAACAGGCTATGTCTTCTTCTGTTAATCACTAGTAGAAGCAGAGCAGGGAGGGTTGCTTCCAGCCCCATTTTCTTTGAGGCCAAGTGATGTTCATCAGGGGTGAGCCTGCAGATACATGTGACCCATCTTAGTTGCAGGCTTGGTCATCCTCAGATGACTGATGGAAGAAGCTGGTGAGGGCATATCCTCCTTCCTTTATCTCCACCTCCCTCCCCGCTTTTTTTTTTTTTTAAAAGTGTCATTACCTTACAGAAAAAATACTTATAGTTAATCAGCACTGCTTAATCCTATTCACTTCCATCTGTGCCTCTTTGTAGCCTGACACCTCTCCTATCCTGAGGCCATGGAAAGCAGAGGATATTTAGTGTGGAGGCCTCTGGGGAGCAGCTGTCCCCAATCATCCTGTCCAAGGCCCTTTCATTCCCAGATTACATCTTGTACCAACAGTTTGTGTGTGGGAAAAATCAAAGATGTCAGGGGCTCCTCCCAGGATGTGCACTTTGCGTAAGGTGCCCAATCACTGGCCCGTGGGCGCTTGACCTTTGTGCTTGCAGAGAGTAATGAATTGAGGGCCAGTTTTCAGGCACTTGTCCTCATGCAGCCCCTCCAGAGCTCAGCATTAGAGTAATCACTGACATGCCAAAGCAATGAAAGCAATCTGTTGTTAACTGGCTGCACCGGCTTGTCCCAAGCCCCCAGACTTCCTCATTCAGGTATGTTACACAATGGTAATTCTCTCTTTAAAGGAGAAAAATACCCCTCAACAGGCTAAAAGATGCCTCTCAGAGCCTTCCTTCCTCTGTCCAGGGGTTCAAGAACAGCTGAGAGAAAATCCAAGAATGAAATTTCAGAAGCCATGGACTGTCATGGGAGTCGAATGCCTGAATAAATTAGAGTTTATCCTAATGCACTAGAAAGACTTGATAATGAAAGAATTTCTTTAATATTAACCCTTCATCCAGGCTCACAGGCAAGAATCTCTTGGGTTACACACATTCACTGCTCGCGGAAGGGACTTCAGTCTTTAGTCGTGGCTGATCAGGCTGTTTCAAATAGATTGACATGAAAACATGCTTACACTCTCTCTATGGGTGCAGCAACCAGAATTCTGTGCTTTGGGTGTCAGCCCAGCTACAATGCAGGCAGAGGGACCAAAAACCTGCTGCCTATTGCACTTCAGCCCACCAGCAGCACCATCGAGTCATCACAGCCATGACAGGCTCTCACCCCAGTTCTGTTCTCTGGTACTCACTTTTTGCCAGTATATGCGTATCTACTAACAGTAGTCTTTTAATTGTCTATTTAACTTTTAAACTAAGTGTTCAGTTGCTGAGGATCAAACACTGTGGGGTTCCTGTACATGGATGCACTGACCCTGTATGGCACTGCCTGGCTTTTGGTTTCTGATTATTTTTAGCTTCAAGCATGATCTTTTACACAACACTATCCTCATAAACCCATAAAAAATAAGGTGCAGTTTTAGGACTGTGTCAGTAAAGGACAGGACAGTGAAGCACCCAGCTAAGACCATCACAGGAGCTGAGCTAGGAGGTCAATCTGACTGTTTGCCACCTACATGGTGCTCATCCCTGGATCCTAATGTGAAATTGGGTCCCCTGATTTGTGTCAATACGGAGCAATGTTAGAATCTATATATATATTTACCTCAATATTGTTTTGTTAATATAAGCCTTATGTTATTTGTGACACTGCTTATTTGGAATTGGAACTGCTATGACACATGATCAAGCATTAAAAGCCAAGAGGGCCTAGAGATTCGTGAGGGACTCGTGCAGCACCGGGGGAGGGTGTGCTCAGCGGTGGGCAGAGATACTTATTTTGAACTAATGATTTAGGCTGAATAATATAGATTGTTTGTTAAGGACATTTTGTTTGCTTAGCATTTACCATGTTTTGTCAAGATGTGTTATTCCTGGAGGAACGTTTTGAGGTTCAATCTGGACAGGAATTGATTTCTGGCTGAGCCTGCCAGAGAAGAAGGGAAGGGGTTAGATTTAGGCGGATGCTTTTAGGTGTTTACTCATGAGCTGCACTGGGAGAAGAAGTAAAATATTCAAGAAGACTCAAGGAGGCTAAGTGAGCATGTTCCTCTTCTCAGGACAGTCATGAATATGTATTAACAACGAGTTTATAAACCGAAACGAAACCAGGACCTGTACGTGTACGGTGTGCGTGTCGGTAGAGCAGAGACTCCCCGCGCACCCAGAGCTGTTTACTTTCTTAAATTCACACAATAAATTGTAAATTTTGACTGCAATCCTGTTTGGGGACTCAGTCATTTATAACACTAAGGAGTAGCAAATACTTACACAGCTTTATGGAGGGGATGGATGGGCCAAAGCCATTCAGTCTGGTCACAAGCCCTGCTGGGATGTTCATTGTGCCGAAAGGCAGGGAGTCTCTTCCCTCCACGCTCCTGTCCCCACCACACCACCTGTGACACCAGCCCTGCTTGCTGACACCATGCACCCAGCGTGGCTTTGAGCACAGCCCATTCCTTCGGCCTGTTAATCCCAGCCAAATTACAACCTTGGAAATACCTGTCTGGCTCATACAGCACGACCTGCACTCCCTGGCAAGACAGAGGATTTAGTAACTCAGGAGAGGAACAGATGTGGTTAAGAGTTCAGGGCAGGCAGCATGAGAGTATCAAATGGAACTGCTATTAGAGTTTTGAAAAATTAAATATCCACCCTCATATCAAATGCTTGTTTTTCACTGCAGAAATACTATTGCTGGGGATATCAATGGTATTACTAGATAAACTTGTCAAAGCTGGGTAATGCTTTATGCTTTATGATTTAAGCACTTTTTCCAGTGGTTAAACAAAGCTTCTTTTCCAGCTTGTCCATGGAAATGCTGCCTAGTGCCTAGGTCACCTGAAATAGAAGTATTGTTATTTTATGAACAGTGAGGTGGCATTATTGCTTTTTAATTCCACATTTCAACAGCTTCCTGTTGCTGACTTGTCAGCAGGTATTTTGCAGATTAAATGACCTGATGTTATCAGGCTCTAGGGCAGAGTTTGTCTGATCAACTGTCGCAGAGTCCCCTCTTAGGCACCCAGAGACATAATTCCCATTTTTCATGCCACACGCCAGGAGACATTGTCAGGCTTGCCTAAGCAGATATTTTGACAAGGAAATTTCAGTTTTCCCTCCATTATTTTGTCTAATACTTCTCATGTTTTGTCTATTGTATTGCAGACTGGTTAAAACAGGAGTGCAGGCCACGTGGCAGCATGCAAAACAGGTAGATGCAAGCATAATGTCCACTCTGTTTTTCTATTAGGCAATACTTATGGGTTGAAGAAATCTACGCCTACTTAGGAAAATATTTTGATATTCCAATGCAAACCCTTCAAAAATGAAGTTTTAGCACCAAATGAGCATATTCCTGCCACACCCTTGACACTGACCCTACAGTCATGCCTACTGACCCTCAGCTGGTAGAACCAGCTCAGCATGTGTACTGGTTTGAAAGCAAACCAGTGAGAGACTCCAAGTCAGAAATACAATTTAATAGGAAAAACAAAAAAACCAAATGCAACAGTACAAAAAGAAACCACTGACGGAGTCAGAAAGCAACCTGACACCCTGTCAGTCAGGGTGTTAAAAAAAAAGGGTGGCTGCAGTGCTCCTGGAGTGATGGGTCTGTTGGAGCAGTGATCCTGTAGATCTGGTCTTCACCTGAAGGTCCAGTGGTAGCTTTTGTCCTCTGAGAATCCAGCAGGCAAAGGGCTCTGTGCTGGTCCAAACCCCAGCTTATATCCCTGTGGGAATGCTTGGCTCCCCTCCTTGGAGTGAAGCATCTCACAATGGGAGATGTAATTCTGTGGGTCATGTGGGTCCCTGACAGCCCATTAAACAGAGACAGCCCCTGAGGGAGCTATCAGGGATGAGTAGGAGGTCACTGCCTCACCTGCTTTAACAGCTTGTGAAGATAACAGAATACATACTATTGGTTACACCCTACATTGTAACCTAGGACAGCTTGGTTGTATCATAAAGATTTCAATCAAGGGCTGCAAAAATCACCAATTTCCCCATGCTGAAGGGCTAGGCAACATGCATCCTCCTCTTATCAAGGGAAAACATGGCCACGTGCCAGCAGGGTGCTCCTGCTCCTCCTCTCCATCACTAGCACTGCCCTGTGTTTGTTCTGTGTACCTTCACAGACACAAGACCCTGCATCTGTGCCCAGCATATCATTTACCTGTAATGATTTTGGTTGACTTAATGTACCAAGGCCTTTGGGCACCCTTCAGCAGAAGTCAGTGCTCACCAAGCGTAAGGAGAGACAAAGAGCAGGACTGGTCATGGAATAGAAATATGTACAATTATGTCCTACCTCATTTTGCAGGTTTTCAGTATTATCTTTGTTTATAAATATATGTGATGTCATATATAATCTCTGGAGGTGGAGTTGAAGCTCTCACTGCACAGACCATGCTGCAGTCCAGAGATCCTCAACATCCCTGGTATTTCTGTCCCATTCTGCCTGTTCTCCACTTCTTACAGGGGTACAAAACACAGAATATGTTTCTCAAACAACTATAAATCACAATCATATCAGTGGTGTAGCTCCAGTTGGGGCTGTCTTCTTCAAAACTAAAACAATCTTCCAATGTGCCTCAAAAAATGAGGAAATTTGGGGGCTGAAATCTTGTCTCTCTGCAGCAGAGTGGGAAAACTCAGATTGTTTCAGCAGAGGTTGGCTGTCACACCAGCTCTCCTGGTCTGGGGCACAAAGGGAAGTAACTGTATGGTGTGGGGGCCCCTCTTCTGGAAGGGAAGGTGTTGGTTTTAGGGTCTCAGCAGTGGTGGTATAGCTACAACAAGTTCAGAGCTGATGTAGGTATCCCCAGTATGAGTTATGAAGTTGTTAATCCTCCACAGGTTTTAATAATCATTTAGCATTTAGTGAGTATGCTAGACTATAAATGTGTTATTAAACCTAAATTAAATGCAGATTTGGAACATAAATGTGCTGTAGAAATTTATGAGGGATCTTAGCAGAGAATAATTTTTTAGACACTACTATGAAAGCTACAGAATATCATTTTTCGAATTAGTATAAAATACTGTGTGTTACTTGTCTGTTATTAGAGAATGTGTCTGTGGAGGTATGTCCTAAGACCCCTGTGCAGTCTCATAACTTAATTCATTGGCAGGAATTCCCAGGTCTGCAAAAAGTAAATGAACCTTTTCCATGTCACTGCAGTACTGTGCCACCTGGAATTGCTGTGTTGGGTCTCACCTTCTCCAGGCCTACCAAGCTCAGGATGTGCAGAAGTCACAGAATCATGGCTGATTTGGGTTGGAAGGGATCTTAAAGACCATCTTGTTCCAAGCACCTGCCAATGTTATGCTCTTTCAGGCCTTGGTTTCCTCTTCTTCCTTGAGAGCAATCACCAGACTTCCTTCATCCCTTGCTGTGAAACCTGGAAATGTGTTGTTGATAAATTCAGGGAAACCATTCCCAATAAATGTCAAGTGCCTCACACACCATGAGGTATCATTAAAGGACAGTATTGTATGTGTTGACATCTCCCTGGTAGAATTTATATCAACAATATTGAATTAATTTGAATTATACTTTTTAATAGAGAAAAGCAAACCTACAACAATTTCAATCAGCTACAAAGCTGTTGATGACTGCAAAATCTGGAGTTCCTTCACACTGCAGCCCTTTGGTCAGACTCTGAGGTAGGCAAGGATCCCATTTGGGCAGAAGAACTGATCATCTTGCAAGGTTTAACACCTTTAGGCAGAGCAAAGCTGCTATCTGAGAAATTAACATAATCAGTATTACAATCAGGAAAGAGAAGACTCCTCAGTGTTAGGAACTGTAGTGACAGGACAAGGAATAATGGATATAAATTAAAAGAGAGGAAATTTAGATTAGATATTAGTAAGAAGTTTTTTCCAGCGAGGGTGCTGAGGCACTGGCACAGGTTGCCCAGGGAGGCTGTGGCTGCTCCAACCCTGGCAGTGTTCAAAGCCAGGCTGGATAAAGCCTTGAGCAACCTGCTCTGGTGGGAGATGTCTCTGCCCAGGGCAGGGGGTCAGGACTAGATGACCTATAAGGTCCATTCCAACCCATTAACATGATATGATTCTATGACAAATTTTGGTAAACACAAAATAGTGGAGAAGCTAATTGATCCAATGATTGTGCGTTATTTTAGAGTTGTGCCAAATTTACTTCCTGGTCTGCACCAAAAATTAACACACAGCTATCATGTTTGCATATGTATTTCCTAAAGGATCATCTTTGTTTTTAGTAATTCCAGATGCAGTTGTAAATTGTAAACCTTGTCTTAATCAGGCATGATGGAAATCTGCTCCTATTCAGATCTGGAAAGAAGGGGAGAAAGGAAGCATCAGGACAAGGGTAAGCTCATTCAAGCACTGGTTGAGCACTCTAGGTAGTTTCTGGAGGAATAAAAGAGTCACTCTAGGTTGACTGAGTGCTTTCAGCAGAGCAAATCAGTGTTGATGACTTCCCATCACTTACAAGACTGACGCATCCCTGATTTCTGTTTCCAGCCCTGCACTTGATTAAAGGACACTCCACATCCAGAGCAATGTTGTTGTACAGATGCCTGTGTTATTAAATAACAAACTATCTGTCACAATATTGGCTCAAGGTTTGGGAATTTTCTAACGTAGAAAGATTAAGACGATTGCACTTCAAATAAGTACCATTTTTTACTAATTGTTTGCAGATATGGCAGAGAAGCAGGATGGCTTGTTTTGAGAAAGCAGTGTGATTTTACTTTACAAGATTCTCATTTAGAAATATATTCTCAGAGCACAAACTTGCTTTAATCTGTGCATTTGCATTCACTTTAAGGGAAGCTGCACTTAGGGAGCTGGAGAGCTGTCCTGGTCTGTTGGTCTCCCCTGTAGATCTGGAATTAAAAAGCAGTTACCATATTAGATTCAACCATCTGGGCCTAGATTTTGTCACAACCACATGGGCAGCTCTTCAAAACTAGTCTACAGACAACAGACTTGATCTGTGAAGTCTTCCCTCTCACAGTATCATATCCATGAAGACACACATAGAAATTCACTCTACAAACCTCCTAGAGGCTCCCAAAACTTTTTGTAACCATTAATATGTGGCCTTTTCAATATGGGAAGGTCACAAAGACCACCATGTCTCCATCAGTGTTCCTGTGCTGATCTCTGTGGGGTGACCTGTACAAGTATCCACTCCTCTGTGGCTGCTCAAGCTGCCCTGCACCATATCAAGCAATGCAGGCAGAAAGATCTTGGTTCTCCTTTCCAACTGAGTCAGAGGCTCGAAATGTGACCTTCTGTCGGTTGGTCTTCTTATGTCAAAACCAAAACTGAGTTTAAATCTAGGAACACATTGAGAACCAGATGCTCCAGCTGAGCCAAACCTTTCTGGGTAAATATCTTGCAAAGACCACAAATCATCCCATTTCAAACTCTGGGAATCTGTATATATTTAAATGTATACAAAATTCTGCTGTTTCTTGACAATAGGTTCATGGTCTAGAAGAAGAGAAATCCAGCAGGCTGAAATTAATAATGCATTAGAACAAACACCAGTGCATTGTTTCCCATTTAAGGAACTGCCTGGATATAAATAAATCCTTACTCATATTCTATGATTTAAATAACAGAATATTTCTTACCATGAGTAACAATTGCACCTTTCAGAAAAACAAAAGATAAAAATTACTTTTGAGAAGAAATCTGAGGAACGAGTCTTTAACTCTGATGCCTTTGCTGTCAGTGTACTGAATGTGACTCAGCTCAAAACTCCTCCTCTGAACATCCCCAAAACATCAGGAGAAGACAGAATTGGAGGAGGGAAATTCAATCTAAGGCCATTTCTACATTTGATGCTCCACCTAAAGGTACTGTTTCCACAATGTGGCCAAATCATGTATTGCCTAAATTCATGCCAGCACTGTGTCTCCTCTTGCAGAATGCAAGGAGTGTGCACTGCACGGAAACAGGGACACAAATATTTGCCCAAAACAACAACTTAGCTAAAAAACCCACCAAAACCAGTGATCATGAACCCTTACTGAGAAAATTTTATTAGAGAACTTGTCTACTGGCAATGGGGCCAGTGTTCTGGCTGCAGCTATAAGGTGTGTTGCTTTGCCTCTTGGGTTTCAGCCTGTAATGAGAGTCACTCAGGACTATTCGAGTTCACTGGACAACAGGCAACTGAATTATTGCACATTTGCACATCTCACACAACACCTCCAAATAAAACCAGAAAGATCCCAGGCAAATGCTTTAAAAAGTGTTTTAAAAATCTGAAATACAAGGAAATAATTCAATTAAATAACGGGTTCAAAAAAATGTAGTGCTTTACATTCAAATTCAGTAACAAGATCCTTTTTCCTGTAATTTCACTGTAGAGAAAGTTGGTTGCAAGGTCGATTACTAGCTACTTCATTTTTATTTTGTTTATGATATGTATAAGTCCAGACTATTCTACTATAAAATTCACTAAAGCATTTGGAGTGAACCAGGAATAAAACAGATCATGAAGTATTTTCCTTTGCTTATATCATCAGTTTGTGAAAACAAGGGTCTGGTGAACAAGCCCTTTTAAACAAACAGGGGCTTAGGAGTGTGCAGTGCAGCAAATAGTGGTTATTGCTCACATAACTTTGTTAGATGTCAAGCGTTGATTTCCTTTTTATGTAAATGAAAGCCAATAAACCGACACAATTACCCTCCACACACACATTAGTTTAAATGCTGGGGTGCTACAAAAGCCATTTATCTTTCATACTTTCTGTTAGGCTGCGTGTCAGCTCCAAGGTTTAAATTTTGTTTAAAAGTTCTTGGCTAATTGATCACTTTAGTGATGCTTTAAACACAGGTAAAACACCGACAAAGACGTTAAAAGTAAGCTTTCTTAATGGATGAATTGCAACTATCCATCATCCTGCTGCTACTTCCTCACCACCCTCCCATTAAACCTAATAAGTTCTATTAATGCTGTTAACATGTGGCATCTGTTAATGGAAAGTGTATAATGCACGAGGCATGAGGGGACCTGAGGGCTTGGAATAGTAAAGTTTGGAACAGCAAAACAAATTCTGACCATTCCCCAAGTTAATGTAAGGACAGGTCAGTGTGTTCAGGCCTTTCTCAGAGGCCATTCCCATTCGTAGCCTTGCTGGAGCAGGGGCAGCCAGGCCGTGCTCGCTGGCTTGCTGCACATGTTGTATTTCAAACATAACAGCAGACAAAATGTACAACTTGAAGGGAAAAAAACCCCCGAAACATATTTATTTTTGGCTTGAGAAAACAGTGTGACACATGACAAGTCTGGATCTCTTTTGGAGAGGCTGTGCTCTACATTACTGAGATTAAGTCTGATCATTCCTGAAGGAAAACAGAAATCCCCAAACCTGGATGGTGAGGGCTGTAATAGTTGCTGTTAATGTCTGCTGTTAGCTGATTACTGACATCTTGAAAGCATTGCTGGGGCAGGGCTCCTCACAAGCTTCTGTCATGTGGATGCTCTGGCAGATGGAGAGCATGCATGGCGGGGAGAGGGTGGCTGGGAGCTTCAAGGACCAGCACGTAATCAAAGGCTTTGAACTGCTCCTAGCCTGTGAGAGTGCTTTCCTTGTGACTGGGGGGACTATCAGAACATATTAGAATGACCAAAGCCAGCCCATGTAGTAACAGCTGTGAGTGTAATCCAAAAATTAGCTCATTAATTCACAGGAAAGTATTTTCTACTCGTCTTTCATTACAAAAAACGTGTCTGCTTGTTAACGAAACCTAGAGGTTTAACTGGAACCTTTAAAACATTAGCAATGCACATGTGCTTTTCTATGCCTTAGTGGGAGATTTATGGAGTTTATTCTCTAATCTCTGTTTACAAGCAGAAATATGAAGAACATAAATCATTTGAAATAAGATTTCAAGCTACAAATCCCGTTTGCTATTTCCCGACGTCATCATGTTATTTCAAACCTGCAATTAATTCTTTTCTTTGCCTGCCTGTTTGTTTTTAAAAACAATTTCACTCCACTTGACCTTTGTATTTCTTGGAAAAATGTTCAAAGTTAGAAATAACTCTAGATGTTATCTGTTAGTGCTTATTTACCATGCACAATGTGCTCAACTTGAGCTGAAATGTAGGAGCCCCAGAGAGATACAAGACGTGAGGGCAAATTCCTACCAGTAGGAATTAGCATCACAGGGATGCTGTGATCATTATTAAGGACAGTCAGGCTGCTCTTCAAGTGGTGGCTCTTATAAAAACTTCAAATATTTAAAAAAGAAAAAAAATGATGATACAATGCCAAGTCTTGCAGAAAACTTACTCTACTGTTGCTAAAACATCATGTTTCCCATCATAGGACCAAACAGTGTGAGTGAGCAATGACACAGAATTCAATGCTACAAAAGCCCTGATCCAATGCACAGCAGCTATGTGGAAAAACATTAGTGCATCTAGTTTAGGCACTATACAATGAATATATTTTCATACCATGCTAAGTTTTATGCTTTCTTATTTATAATGAAGAAATTAACAAATATTAAAAAAAAGTTCTAAGTAATAAAGTGAATTCACATTTTGAACAGGAACTAAACAGTTCTATGTGCTTGTTCTGGCTTTGCTCATGGAATGAATAATCATAGGAGTGTGGAAAGTCACCTTGGCACATCCCCTGGATTATGGTCCTTTCTCTCAGGTTGCCTTACTATGACTTCATAGTAATCACATGTATTTAAGAATTCTACAAAGTTTATTCTCTACTGCCAATTTGTTGCAAAGCTTAAGCTACAGAGAGCAAAATTTTGCCCACCTCTGCTGTTCAACCTTGGATTCCCACCCATGGCATATCCAGTTTGGTCCCCAGGGCCAGTCTGTAAGGGCAGCTCCTCCTGCCAGCTGAGGCATCCCTGAAACCTGGGATGGGTCCCTGTGCTGAGCATACACTGGGACTGCAGCTCTGCTTCTCAGTGGTGGGAGGAGAACCCACACTGCCATTCACTCCTGGCATCAGCAGCACCCACAGCAATAGCAAATGCATTTAAGGCAGCGCCATGCAGCTGGGGGATAAGGCTGCTGCTACACCCACAGCTGTCCTGGCTCAAACTATTCACCCCCAAGTTCACACAATCCCAGCTGAAGTCAATGGCAAATGTGCTGTTTTGGCAATACTTGTCCAACCTCCCCTTGAAACCAGCTCAAAGTATCTTGTTTTGGTCTGGAGTTCTAAAATATCAGCCCTTACACCAACCTGTCAGAATGAAAAGCCTTTGATTGTATGATTAACTTTGAATTGATCAGTAAACTCACATCCACCAGGTCTTTAGCACAGCTTGCTCAGGGGTACACACTCATAGGCAGGAGAAATTTTCATTAATGCAATACCTGATGAAAACCCAATGCCTGTGCCTACAGGACAATGATGCTGTGCACTGTTTAGGTGGGTGACACAAGGGGAGGCAGGAATGGTATAGCTTCAGACTAAAAAATGACCAAAACCCCCCAAACATTCATAACCTTTAAACCAGACAGCTTAAAAAAATAAGTCTTTCTGTTCCTATAAGCAGAAGATCATACCGGAAAATGGGACATAAATACCTTTCCAGGGTCTGTGTGTTTCTTCAGTGTTTCTTCAGCTGCACACATGGAATCTCCTAGAGCCACGATGACACCTTGACATGCTGCACATCTGTACTGCAGCACCACAGACCAGAGGCCAAAGTTATTCTATTTAGTTTACATTTTCCTGAGAACAGCTGATTGTCTGCCTTGAAGAGTGAAGAGGAAAGCTGGCTCAAAGCACCCAGCCCAGCAGAAATGCAGACCCCAGAGCAGGGGCTGTATATCCCAAGTGAAGGATTGGCACAGCTGAGGGAAAACTAGAGTGAGCAAAACCCAACAACATGAACAAATTGGAAAAGAGAAGAAAGATCCATGAAAGGCCCAAACAGCAAACTACTGAAATGAGGAGACCCCATTTTCTCCACCCTCTATTGTAAAGCACTGAAGTCTAGTGGGGTTCTGCTCCTGCCGTGGACCTGAGTTTGAACAGACTTGGAAAGATTTCATTCTTTTTGATTGCTCTTAACCCATCCACCCACCCTCCTTCTCAAAAGAGGCCCCTTTCCCAGCACTGCATTTTAGCTGTATTTGTACAAAACTATCACCTAAAGGATTTAACTGCAACTCGATGGTGAGCAGGGCAGAAGCAGAAGCTCAGTGTGGTTAGACTGGTGGAGCTGCAGTGATGCTATGCTGAACAGCACAATTAGGAAAAAGGCCTAATTTTTGAAATTTAAATGCTTAGGGGAAGAGTAAGATCCTGGTCACCTCTGCAGAGCACAGTCCTGCAGGGTGCTGGGCACCCTGGCCACAACCTAGGCGAGCACTTCAACACAACAGCTCATGGGCACATGGACCCATGCACAGGTACAGAGGTGGGCCTAAGGCCCTGAAACAGCCACTACTGTAATTACTGTTAATTAATTACAATTACTCTCATTGAACAGGAGGGGAATGAAGTGTTCACTAACGGCATTGCAACAACTCAATCCCTGTCTCTCGAAGCACAGGACACTTCAAAGCTGGTAATTGTGATATTAGAGAGATTTTAGTGATTCTGCATGAGTCAGTTTTATCTTTTTAGGAAATTCTGTCTGTTTTCAGTGGGAAATGGGTGGCTTAAAGGGCTGCACTGGTTTTGAGCCTGCTGCCAGCTAAGGATCTGCTGAAACTTGTGTTTTCAGAAGTGCAGATCATCTATATTGGATCAACAACAGGGCAACAGCAGTTCTTTAGAACATTAACTAAACTGTTACGGCACTGGTATATAGTCCAGATACACAATCTCTGCTTTTCTGTGTGAGACAGAGGGAAAAAGTTCAACTCCTACAACAACAACAAAAAAAAATCAAAGAAAAAACGAACTACAGAAAGCCAACAATATTTACATTTAACAGATTGTAGCATTTTGGTTTTCAAAAGGCTGAGTCCAAGGCAATTAAAACTTTGGTGGCCTTTTGGTTTTTAAATTGCAAATAAAGGATAACAAAACGGAGAGAGTGAGGCCTTTCTGCAGCACATGTGGCGCGCGGAGCCCGCGCTGTCAGGGTTTGACAGGTGTGTGCTGGGGCTGCTGCTGCTCTCAGTTCCTCGGGAAACCTGAGAGTGTTTGTAAACAGTCTGTACTTTCTCAAAAGTGCCCTTGAGATTTGTTACAGGAAGTCAAATTGCTCAAATCTACCTAATTTGGCACGATACGTTGAAAGCATGCTTGAGTGATCATAATTGCACTGGGACTGACTTCATTTAGCAATCTCTGGGCATACCTTTCCAATAACAACTGCAGGCAATATAAATTCAATCTCTTGTTTGTTTCTGAAAGTGATTAGCCTGAAAAATTTGGAATTTAAACACTCATAATTGCAAAGTGTTATTTATATTCAATTTTGATTTATTAAAGAAAAAGTTCCCCCCTTCTTATTTTTTTTCCCCCCAGGAATGACTTGAGTTGCTTTGGAAAGTGAAAGGGATAGAATTAGAAATGCAAGGAAAAAAGATATTTCTCATTGATGGTGAGTGCTACTCTTACATCTGGATTTTTCCTCCTACAATATATAATATTGCAACAAGAGCATAAAAGATTCTGATGTTTGCTACAAGCATGGGTTTTTTTCCTGTGAAATACTTATGGTTCACTAGGATTAATGTAATTTTTCTTCACATTTATGTGGAAATATGTGCAAAAATAAGACAAATAGTCTGTGCTGTGCAATTAAAAGGACACAAAGAGACCTCAAAGAGTTCCATTTACGTTCTGAGTATGATAATCAGGGATATTCACTATGACAAACTGAAAGATACTTATTTGGTGCATCCATTCCAGTATTTAAAACCAATTAATCTAATGCATATTTGCATCCTTTTTATATTTGCATCCTCCAGAAACTGTTGAGGTAAACCCCATGATGGGCAAGAATTGTCCTGAAAATGATTTTGGGAGAAGATGTGCAGAAAGAAAATACTGAATTCATAAATATAGGCAAATACTCATGAAGTCTCTTCACCAGGATGCTAGCTCAAACAAGCAAAAAAGCCCTCAAACCCCCCATAACTTACACATAAACCACAAATTATCAGCTTTTTGATTAAAGAAAAATACTGTGAACTCTTTATAAAATTTGCTTACAAATTCCGAGCCGAGACAAATTAAAATTCCCAAGAATTATGTTGCAAAGAGAAATTTCAAAAATTCAGAGAAAAACACAAAATTCATTAGAAAAAAACCTGTTTCCTGAGCACATCTTACTTAGCCCTAATCACAAACAGACCTGTGTAGAGCTCCCTTGCTCTAATTAAAAACCAGAAACGAGAGATGAAGCAAAGCAGCAAAATCTCCATAAAGGTTGACCCTGTTGCCCTAACCTTACACCATCAGGAAGGACTGGGCTCTCCCCACAAAAAAAGACCAGAACCTGAACATGTCTGCCAACACCAGTATCTTCCCAAATTCTTTGTAAACATCTACCTCCTTTTTATCTTCTTTTCCAAACCTGATTTGCCATTGAACTTAGCAAATTCTCTGCCCACAGATGGGCAAAACATTGTACTCAGTGTCAGAAATGTGACACCTCAACCAACAGACCTTCAACACCCCTGAAAGCATGTTCAGCACACAGAGAAGCCAGGAACGCCAGCAGCAGCATGGCAGCAAGGGACTTGTTTTTTGGCACATGATGCTCACCTCCATGAGCCCATCTAGAGACCTCATTGCTCTCTACAACCACCTGAAAGAACGTTGTAGCCAGGGGAGGATCAGCCTCTTCTCCCAGGTGACAAGCAATAGGACAAGAGGAAACAGCCTCAAGTTGTGCCAAAGGAGGTTCACAGTTGGATATTAGGGAAAATTTCTTTACTGAAAAGGTGGTCAGGCAGCGGAACAGACTGCACAAGGCAGTGGTGCAGTCACCAGGCCTGGAAGTGTTCAAAAGGTTTCTGGATGTGGCACTTGGGGACATAATTTAGTGGTGAACATGGCAGTGCTGGATTAATTGTTGGACCTGAAGAGCTGTTCCACCCTTAACAATTCTATGATCTCACCTGGCAGCCAGTGACCCACCTGGGATGCCCACGGCACATGCTGTGCCCCTGACTAGGAAAGGCAACTGAGGACATGGACAGAAAGGTAGCTAAGCATACTAAACCCCAAGTTGAATCTTCCAGAGATTTCTGAATCCCTACAGGGCCCGCAGCTAGTTGTAGGCTCCCAGTGTCAAAACCCCACAGGGAGTGCCTGCTGTGTGAACCAGCAGGTGTATCCACAGGAGGGGAACAGGTCACCTAAGTGGTGCTGGAACAGAGAAGGAACTTCTCAGACCCATCAAGATTTACCTAAAATTTACTTTGTTGTTAAAGCAACAAATTCACTAACATTATTATTCCTAAAACAAAGCCAAACCTCTGGCTTAATGATTAAAAAAGGGTCTGTGCAGTCTGTTTCAAACTAGGTGGAACCTTCACCTACCTAAGCAAATAATTTAGTGCTATAATTATCCCATTTCCCTGTCACCAATATACTACTGGTTACCCAAAGCATCTCCATTTAGTTTTAAACCAAACACATTATTTACTTGATGGGAGGGAAGAGAACAGAAAGAGCAGCACAACCTGAACATTCATCATTGTTGTTTTGCTCCTTGAAGGACATTGTTGGATTATTGCTATAAACATTCTACATTTGGCTAAATGTTGTTGATATAAACAAGGATTTTTCCTCATTAAGGTAATTTGGTGCTGTCTGAGAAACTGATTTATCAAGAGAATTAATTAAAGGCAGATATGATTTGTAGCTCTTTGTACTTGTAGATGTTTCAGCATAAACATCCCCATTAAAATTAAATTACTGCTAGTCTGATTCTACTAACAATAGTTTTCAAATACACTTCACATATGCAGACATGATGTCCTTGTTCAAATTTGGAGCTGTGCAGCAGAGTCCCAAGCTCACAGTTACCATGGTGCATAGCAGGGAGAAGGACTTGGCAGATGCCTTGTGTGGCATTTGGTACCTTCACATGGAAGGTTTGATGGCTTTGGGGGAGGGAAGAGGGAATTTCTGTTTCCTCCTCCAGTTTTCCCACAAGGAGGGGAGATTTAAAAGGACTTTCTTGGGCTGGGGGAAGAATATAACTAGGCATTTAAAATAAAAAGTCTCTCCCTCCCTCCCTCTCCAACGTGGACTTTACATAGTCCACAGGGGCAGAACACAGATCAGGCACCAGTGAAACCAACTGCTCCTGAACCAAGCAAGATTTGTCTGTAGCACCTTGGTTCAGGAGTCAGTTCTTTACATAGCATTTCCTAGTCTTCCTCTTTCAACAGGAGAAAAAGAGACACAACGGCAGATGATGTCCTGCTGGTTGTGCTTTAGGACACACGTCAGTCACCCACACTCTCATAGTTTTCTCTAACCCTAATCAAGTGGAACCCTGATACTGCTACAGAGCTGGCACAGAGAGACACAGACCAGGAGCCCTGTGCCCTTCTGCCACAGCATCTGGAGATTCAGCAAAAGGAAATAACACTAAAAATTATACTTCTAGACACTGAATCACCATTTTGCTGGTTCCTCAGCATTTCTTTCACACAAATCTACAAAGGAATTGTTCACATTCACTAACCAAATCTACTGAACTGTTGCTTCTCCTCCCATTACCACTGGCCCTCAGAGCACAGCCACAAAGCAAAACCAAAGCTCAGATTTGGCTCAGGTTAACCAGCTGCTTTGGAAGGTGCATGAAACGTGCAGCAGCATCAATTGCACCAGGCTGCCTAAAAACCAGATCTGTGCTCAGGGAGGTACTGATTAAAACTCTGATACCATTTATTTTGTTCTCTGTGCTTGCTGATGAGAACTAGCAAATAGATGTGGTGTGTTTCCCTCCTCCAAATGGACCAGTATTTGCTCCTTAGTTCTTCAAAGTCAGGGGGCACAGACCTAGATTTAGGATACCCTGGTCCTCACACTCTCATATATTGGTTCAAATTCCAGGGTATTCAATAGTGACCACATCATACTGATTTTCTTACCTGCCAGCAATACAGAACGTAATTTGATAAAGCAAGCAAAGACTTCTAATCTTGACACAGAAAAAAAATCAGGCATGAAAAGGAATGGGGAAGCAGATCAATCTAGCTTAGGTCACGGACATACCTCATGTCTTAACTAACAGCGTCTCAAAGACTGAAGTACTTGCTGTTCAAAACACAGCTGAAAATGCCTGTATTTATCTACAGTCAAAGGAAAGAGGCATTTTGTGATTTAGGAGAAGCCACCTTTCTGTTCCCAATCTCAGCAATCAATCCTGTAAGCATGTTGAACATCTTCAAGCCACCATTAATTGAGTCTGCTAATTACAGTGCTCAGCAACTCACAAGCCATGGACATCACAGAGGCAGATAGAGCACATATTTACAGAGAGGGCCCTTGGGAAGTCTAGATTAGTCCCAGAAGAACTTGAAAGGAAAGATAAGGAAGCTTAGGGGGACTCTTCCTCTTCTGCAGCAGACGAATGAATTAGCAAGGAAGGCTCCAGCTCTGGTCAAAGGGATGGGATAATGTGGTGATGAAGTAGGTCTTAAATCATTGTGATGTATTTAAGTGTCATTCTAAAAGAGATCTAGAGATGCAGGGAGAAAACAAAGTATCAGTCAAAATAATCAGACAAATTTGAGGACACCAAGAGTCAGTTGGATATGACATTTTTCTGCAAAAAACTTTTTCCCCTTTTAAAGAGTCTTTTATATAATGTTTATTTAAGTGACAGAACTTCTGTTTCATCAAGTTATTTATCCAATTTTATTATCTCATTTCTCTCACAGGGGAGTTTCATCAAAAACATTTTATTTTCCACAGGCAGAAGAGTGTCACAGGAGCAGGAAGGGATATGTGCTTTTTTGCCAGGAAACTACGAAGAGCTATGGGGACTCTGGTGCTCAACCAAGGGAAGGAAAATCCTTCCCTGGTCTCTGTCATCAGAAGGAGCTTGACACATGGACTCCAGCACCAGAAAATGATCCAGTTATAATAGTAACACTGGAGTCAGCATTACAGTGAATCCCAAAGTTCCCACCTGAGGTATGATGGGCTTTAAACATACAGATACTCTTAAGTGGTGTGTGCTGTGTGTCTGAGATGCTTGCAGAATTGCCAGGCAGACACCTGAAAACCTGAAGGGCAGGAGAAGAGCAGAGAAGTTCCTTTGAAGTCACCACAGTGGAATGCAGGAACAAGAGCATCACCTGGGATGTGACAGGGAGCAAAACAGTCCTATGCTGGTCTGAATCCTGTCTCCAGAATCCCGTTTGGGCCAGGCTCCATCTCTAGTCATTGAAATAAAGGTAACAAAGACAATACATTGTGCTCTTCTATTTGAGATTTGAATTTCACATCCTCTGACAAAAATCACAGAGATACAAGACTCAGAGGAACACAAGGGAAGAAAAACAATTTTGCATATACTTTTTCAGGAGTGAGTACTCAGGATACAGACACATAGCTGAGGTACTACTGCATAGAAAATAAACATAACATTTCATTGTAACTAACTCGGAATTAACTACTAATTCATTAAAATCTTTGGCCTTCACGGAAATATTTATTTCAAGGAAATACAGGACACATACATCATCTGAGACGGGAGAGGGAGAATGAAGGACTTATCTCCTCGAACTTGAGAAGATACAGAAGTCCTGTTGTTCCTACACTTCTCATGATGGTTGGCTGTCAACAGCTGCATATGTGGGCTGCATCCATTATGGGGGTGGGAGCTGTCACCAAAATGATTTAGAGGCTTATGGCACCGTAGCTGCATTTTATATTATGCTGGCAATTCACTGTCTGACGTGCCCATGAGAAGAAGGCTGGGAAAAGAGGGTACTAGTGCATAAGAGCAGAAAGCATGTAGATTATTTTTCCTTTTCATAATGGAATAATGTGGGAGTTTACAGTCATTTAAAGATACTTCTTTTGTTTTCACATATCCCACTAATAAAGAGCAGTTGACATCCTAAACCTTAACTAAAGATTATTTGGAAAGCATAATTAGTGGCTATGAGATATCATCAGATCCACAAAGTTCAGTAATTAATGGGCAATAACTGATGTACTTGTGACTGCAATCCAATGTGTGTCCACTTTAAACTGAAGAACAGACACAAATCTGAATTCATCTAGAATACCAATGAATGGGCATAGTAAAGCTCAAATATGAACTGACCTGGTCCTTTGCACACTTGCTCTGGAGGAAGGAAAAAACCCAAATAAATCAGACTTCAGTCTGCCCCCACCTCTCCAATACTGCTGGTGGTTTTGCTGGGAGCAGTGTAGTACAGTCTGGAGAAAGACCCATATCCCATTGGTGAAACACTGTCAAGGAACCTACCACAGCACTCACAAGCACAAGAAAACCTTGTTACTCTCCCCAAGGGAGTTGTGCAACAGTGATGGCAAGTGTTGCTCACACAGGGGCCAGCAAAGCCGGGGAAGGGTTGCCAAGGGTCCAGGTGTCCATCTCCCTTCCCACCACTGTTACACTTACACTGATTCTGCTACCTACCTCCTGTGGCTGATTGACACTAAGTGAACTGTCCTTCAGTTTTTGTCATTTACCAGGAAATTCTTTGCTGCCTCATGCTGGCTTGAATCTGGCCTCTACATGCCCAAATACATAGATCACAGGAAAGCCACTTACTTAGAATAAATGCATATTTTAATATATTTAAAGCTTGAATAACAAGTATTTTAGAGTGCAGCAGAGAAATGGGTTGTTTATACATATGGGCATTTATTTTATGCAATTACATGGTTTTCTGGGGTGAAGAAACGGTAGCACACACATATTTTACCATCAAAAAAGGAAGGTGAGGAGGTAAGAGGGGAAGTGCCTATTGGATGAGCAAGTATCTCTGTCTCGTTTGGTTCCAAAATGCTGAGCATCACTGACTACAGGAGTATAAAACATTGTAGTACCCAGAACTGGCAGAGAGAAGCCTGTGAGCTGTCTGCAGACTCTGGGACAGCACATTTCCTTCCTGGGTAGGTGCATAGCCATTCATCATTTTCATGAGAGCACAAAACACCCATATACTTTCCCTCATACAACAGGCTGTGCGTTGAATTTTCAAATTCCCTGCATGGGAAGTGTGGCAGTTTGACCAACCTGACCTCCTCTTTACAGAGCTGAAGACAAAACTCTGGCAGGGCTGGAGTGGAAGTGTCTCATACACTGTCACAAAAATAAGCCAACACTGTCCTCCTAATTTTTCTTGCTAAATTTGTCCATCTCTTAGTGCTGTTGTGTTGCTTGTTCAGTAACTTGTGGCTGAGCTCACCAACACCACTGTAAGGAAATGACACCCTGGAGGACAGGATTTTTCTCCATCTGTCAAAGTCCTTCAGCCCTCACCCATCTATTACCTCTGACTCTGTGTGCACAATGTGGTGACAAGAGCTCAGTGCTCTGCCGGTGCCACTTCATCTTTCACAGAGCTCAGGACAGCTCTGCAGTACAATCTGGGAGCTGGGGAGTGTTGCAGAAAAATGTTGAAATGTTGCACCACTGTTTTGCATCCTCCAGACCTGCCTGGGGCTCTTGAATGTGGCTGCAAGTATGAAATTCACTTTGAACTTTGGGTTGCAAAGTGAATCAACCTACATGTCCTAACAGGTTACTATGATCTAGAAAAAGAGAGCATGACATGAAAAGCAATAATTCAACCAAATTTGTCTGATTTCCAGTCTAAGGAAACAGATAAATGTAATGACTATATTTTTATCATGCTAATCAGCCCAGCACACATTCAACAACAGGCTGTATACACAAAGCTGTAAACCTTCAGCACCTCTGGACTACTTTCATGCAATTCATCCATCCTTCAAAGGCAAGAACACTAACTAATAAAGAGATGAGATGGATAAGCCCAAGTAATTCCTTAAATCACAAAAATCACCCCAAATTTGTTCATTTGCGTTTGTGAACCAACATCCTGACTCCAGTTCCTTCTGAATTAGTCTCAGATTCTGTTCTGTCAATGTTCTAGTGAGGCACTGGCACAGGTTGCCCAGAGAAGCTGTGGTTGCTCCATGCCTGGAAGTGTTCAAGGCCAGGTTGGATGGGACTTGGAGAACCCTGGTCTAGTGCAAGGTGTCTGTGTCCATGGCACAGGGTTGGAACAAGATGATCTTTAAGCTCCCTTCCAACCCAAACTATCCTATGATTCTATGAAGTCCTTTTACCTTTAAGTCTCTTGATCCAGAACACCCTTTTTGCTCCAGACATTTGTATTTGGGCTCAGTCTGTCCAGCTGCAAATACAAGCATGAGCTGCACTGTTTGGACTTGGAGTCATTTCTCCCAAATCAAAGACTCAGTACCAAGAAAAGGGTGGTGTGGGGTTTGCAGATCACCTCTCAATGCAGATGAGTTTATTGCAATCCCAGTGAAAAGCTCCTGTTGTGCTGCAGGCGATTTCCAAGTGTTAATAAAGGAGCCAGTCTTGCCAAGCAACACCTCCGTACCCAAGGCTGCCATAAACGCTTGAGCATCCTGCCAAGTTTCAGTGTGAACAATAAAGTGTTTTCTGCTATCAGAGCACAAAAAGCACTCTCAACTACTGTACCTTGCCCCTTAACTTTAATTCAAGGCACTCCCCAAAATCGTTATCCCTGTAAGGCAGGGCTCACTGGAGCAGGCAGCAGCCAAGCCTGGCCAGGAGAGCTGGAGGCCTGACATTAATAAGGTGCTCTATGCCTGAAAGACTGTAAAGGGAAAACCTTAACTAGGTGTTATAACAAGGGGATATGAAGTGTCACAAAGTGTGTAAATGTCATGAGCTCTCTATGAGGCCTCTCTGTTAAAAATCTGCCTCATCTCAACTCCTCTGGGTAAAATATTTCCCTTCTGTTGCTGCTCTTTGTTAAATATTTTGATAACAAGAGTGAAAAGGACAATTCCAGAGGCATGTGTGCTGGCAGCTTTGTGGGGATGGCAGCACAGATCACAGCACTGCAGAGGCAGAACATGGCGTGCATAGCCCGATAACAAGAAGCAAACATGTATTGCCATTAAAAGCTGTTTACTGAGTGCTGCAAGTGTTTCAGATACACATAACCCTGCTTCCTGCCACCAGCATTTACAGCCTCACGGTTAGGCGTGTTCTTAACTTTATGTACTTGGTAAATCTGTGGGATTGTTCCAGTGGATTAATGCCTGTAAGGCTGGGGGGCTGTAAACTCAATCCAGCAAGTCTTGAATCCATCACCCCAACCGAGCTAATCGCTGCACTAAACACTTCGTTAGGCAGATATTGACGAGAGAACCCTGCACTGGAGCCCTGTGAGATTGTATTAGATCACAGGAGGAACAACTCTGGAAAGAAAATGGCAGCATTTGGGGGGGTTGGGTGGGGGTTTTTTGGATAGATATTGTGGTGGAGAGATAATTTTGATTGTGAGATCATGGAATCACCAAATCTCCTGAGCTGGAAGGGACCCACAAGAATAACCAAGCCCAGCTCCTGGCCCAGTACAGGAGAGTCCCTACAATCCTACCATGTGCCTGAGAGCATTGTTCAAATGCTCTTTGAGCTCTGTCAGGCTTGGGACTGTGACCACTGCCCTGGGGAGCTGTTCCAGTGCCCAAACACCCTCTGGGGGAGGGGAAGATCTTGTGGGATAATGTAAGAAAAATGCTGTGATAGATCATACACAAGTAGAAGTTGGTTCTACCATCTTCTATGCATAGGCAAAGTATAAAAAAACCCACCCACCCTTTCTCTAATAGTACCAAATATTCCACAGCAATTCTTAGGACCCGCTTTAGTTCCTAATTCCTTGTACAAGCAAAAATCTTAGAATAATGGAAATCTTGTGGGATAATGTAAGAAAAATGCTGTGATAGATCATACACAAGTAGAAGTTGGTTCTACCATCTTCTATGCATAGGCAAAGTATAAAAAAACCCACCCACCCTTTCTCTAATAGTACCAAATATTCCACAGCAATTCTTAGGACCCGCTTTAGTTCCTAATTCCTTGTACAAGCAAAAATCTTAGAATAATGGAATGGTTTGAGTTGGAAGGGACCTTAAAGATCAGCTAGTTCCAATGCCCTGCCATGGGCAGAGAGACCTCCCAGCCTGTTCCTCCTTGTTCTGCACTCAGCCAGGTCCCACCACCTGGGTGGCAGCTGCAGCCCCAGTGCCAGCAGCCATCCTGCCCTCACTTCAGTGCTGCCTCCAACTGTCCCGTGTGCTACACCCGAGCCTTATCTCGGCTGCAGACAGCAGTATGGATTGCTTCCCGTCACGGTCTGTGGTTAATGAGAAGAGTGCTGAAGTGCTGTGCAGAGCACCTTCCCCCAGCCCTGACACCGCCGTGCCTGCCTGTGATGAATTAGGGCAGTGCTTGAACCTAAAGACCAGCAAATTAACAGTTAATTAGGAGTTGATAAATAGCAGAGTCACACAGACCCTCTGATTTAGCTTGTTTTCAGCTGCTGCCCTTCTGCCGTATCTTGAAACAGCAAGTGTTTATGTGCACGTAACAAGTGCTTGAGTGGGCTGTGGGGTCTGGGCTTTGTCAGGGGCTGTGGTGGCTCTCCAGCTCTACTGACACAGCAGCTTTATCAGCATTTATCCCCCAGATAAAGAGATGTGACAGAGCTTTCAGGGAGAAGCTAGAGCGTGTGGTGGGAGGGAGGAGAGCATTCTCCTGTCCATCCTTTGGTAAAGTCTGGTTCCCTCCCATGGAAACACTGTTGGGTCTGGAGTCTCCTCTTGCCAGGACTAATATCTCATCTGACCACTTCAGACAAGCTCTTGGCTCTGAAGAGGGGTATTATACCTCTTCAGGTATACTGCAATTCAAGCCTCCTTTATACAAGGACAGTTTTCGTAATTCCTGCAGAATTCACTGTAAGAAATTCTCCATTCCAGTGGGAGCAGCGCTGCTCCACCCAACCCTGGCACAAGCCTTTCAGTGAAGTCCTTGCACAGCTGAAGCCCAAGAACCTCTTTTATATCCTCTCACTGCTGATGGTTGCAGGGCAACAGGGAAGGTTTCCAGTAAAATCAAATTAAAGGATAAAATAAGTAAATTTGGTTAAACCTGCACAGGACTGGATGTGCTGGACATTGGCAGGACCAGCTCAGGCCTATAAAACCCCTTAGTGGCAGTGTGTACAGGGTGTAGGTATATGTGTTGGTATCTCCATGTACACTCAGTTATCTTTCCTCTGCTTAAGAGATAAGGTTGGAATAACTCTTTGAACAACCTTGAAACACACCTGGTTTGGACAGCCATGGGGCAAGGATGTGACCAATGCACATTTTCAAAATTTCAAAGGTAATAAGTTTCTAGGGTTTTTTCCTTATGAACAGGAAGATAAAATGTATGTTCAGAGTAGAATCACAGAATTGTTTAGGTTGGAGAAGACCTTCAAGATAATGAAATACAACTGGTGAAATATTCCCCTTTATTCCACCTTTTTCTTTTTTTTTTTTTGTTGTGTCCCATTTATACCTTGAAAACCTGGTGGTTTTTAAGCTCTGCAGGGTACGAGGCCTTCAGCACTTTACATATGCTATGGCCTATTCTAGGAATTACTAGATTTGGCCAAAACCCAGGAGAATAGACCCAAAACACTACTCTTAATTCGAAGGAGCTGTATATTCATGAAGCAGGATCTAAAAGAACCCCTGTTAATAAATACATAAATCAAGAAAATCCCTTAAGTGCCTTAAAGGTGATTAAACACACACTCAGATTAAATTAAATTCACTCTAGCTTTTACACATTTCTTTAAGTGACTCAAATAGGTTTGTTTTCCCTTGGAAATAAAAAGAAACAACCTGTGTGACATTCGTATAAGAGCGTTGCTTCTCTCAATAAAGGCACATTCAATCCAACCCAGAAACCAACATTTAAACATTAACATTACTGCTGGGCTTAAACCAACAAGCAGAAAAGGTTCCAGTGAGGCAGTGATACCACCTTCCTCCCCAGTCCCAGTTCATAAAAAGAAGGGCACCACTGTGAAAGAGAAGCAATTCTCCTGTTTTACTTTGGGAGTCTCTGTGACTTTGCATTGCTAATACTTGGCTCCGAGGGCCACACAAATGCTTATTGTGTTTGACTGCCATGCATGGACATGTGAAACAAGATGGAGACTTGTCTTGAAAGTTATTAAACTGTTATCAGTTGCTGAGGTGAGTTATTATCTGCAAATACTAGTATTCATTCTAATTAATGGTAACAAGTGGACATGGAATATCAGTTATCCCATTACCATTCATTCTGTCTCCCTGTGCAACGTGTCAGAGGAACTGGGCCAATTCATATGAATGCCTCTATAGTTGTAGGTTTCATTTACTATCAGAAATGAAAGATCTAAGGATCTGAAATAAAATTCAGCCTACTGAAAGAGTCAGCAGGTATTCCTTCTGTAAGAGGGAAATGGACTTTGGATCACATCCTTAAGAGCTGATCAAGGAATTCCCAGATGGTTTTCACCGCTTTCCTGTTCAGCAGTGTCCTGTATGGCTTTATCATCAGCCTTTATTATTCCCCACTGAGCATATTAATGAATTCCTCTTCATTTTTTCAAATAAAAAGTTGAGTTCTTAGTATCAACAGCCAGAAAATAAAGGGATTGATCTGACTGTACGTAACGATTTTATCATATTCCTGTATCCATGAGCATGCACATAACTTTAAGCAACAGTTCAAAATTTATATTTCCTTAATATTCCAGACTATTCCCTTGATTGCTCTCTGAGATTTTCCTCAGATTAGATGCCTTCAAGAGGATGTGATCATTCAGGATCGAGCTCGCAGTAGCATTCTAAATTTGCAGTTGTCTTATTAATTGTGTGTTCTCATAAGATTAACACTATTCTGCAGCACAGACCCCAGGTGTGTGTGGGAACAAGCAGTGGTTATATTTAACCATGTAATTTAGGCTCCCTGTTTAAGTAAAGGAAACAATAATGGTGGCCTTAATTGCAGAAATTACCAGTTACTCAGAGTTTGACATGTGTTTAATGACCAGGCGGATGGAAATGCTAAACCTAATGCCACTTGGCAGACAATTGGGATTGATAATCACCTCTCTAAAAGTTATTGATGGTAATCTGTTATGAACAGATTTGGCTAATTCCAAGCAGAAGGGTTCTGTGACTTTAGGACACAGCCAGCAGTAGGTAGGCAGTTACAGAGAGTATTCACATAGTGTTTAAGACAAACACAAATCCTGCAAAGATAACTATGAAGTAAGAGAAGACAATGTTGTTTCCATCACTGCTGTTTTTTCTAGAGGGCACTTAACTTCGAGTAATAATGCACTGCCCATTATTATCTGCCCTATATTATCGCTTTGTATTACCCTGTATACCTTGTCACATGTCCTATTTGTGCTATACACTCCCAAATAGCACTCTTCCTGAAGCTGGGATGAAGTATGCCGGAATGTTGTTCAATATTAAAACTCAATCTCTCCCCTTCAGCTGGAAACCATCTTTGGCTATGCAGCTAAGCTGATACTGTTGTGAGGTAACTCTCTCCCCAGGTAAAACTTCCAGGAACAGATAAATTATCTAGGTGATTTTGGGGTCTAGTTCAGGAAACTTGGGTGTAGACGTGACAGAACCAGCCTCTTCCTCCTTGTTTGCTATATCCACAAGACATTACCACAGCAAGTGGAGAAAAACCATATGACAAACCCAAAAATATTCTTCTGTCAAAGCAAAAAACTGAGATAGTGCTTTGATGTGAACTGGAGTGGATGCAGACACCCACCAGGACCTAAACACATCACATGAAAACCAGCTAAGCCTTGCAGAAGCCTTGAACAGCTTAACTGTGTAGTCAATGGGAAGTCAAGCAGCACACAGCAATAAATGATGCACTGTAAGTGTGCAAAGAGGGGCTGTGATGAAATGAACTTGCCACAGTAGCCAAGCACTTGTGTTACTGGAGAGAATCATACCCTGGCTTACCTTATTCCACTGCGTGGCTCAATCATACGTTGGGTGTTATTCAATGGTTTGAATAAGCATGAGCCAGGATTAGTGGCTTCAGTCCAAGCAATGAAGAGTGCTGCATCAGGAACAAATCATGAGCTGGTAAAGTGGAACCCCGAACAGCCTTGTATGGACATACCTTCATACTGCTGAGGGCTTTGCCCTGCTGTGCACATGCCATGCATTGAAATCCTGCTCTGGTGTCCGAGTTGCATGATGGAAAGGGCATGGAAAAAACACTGCACAAGGTGCTTCTGGAGTAACCTTCTAAAGACCTTTGTCTCAAAGGGTCAGACACTGCAAGGCTGATTTCCAGAGCTGTTAAGTCAGTACGATAACAAAAACTCATTGCTTGTGGCATCTGGGTGGGGGTACAGGAAGGATGAAAGGAGAAATCATCCCGTTGAGTACCACCAGCTTTAGCTCAGGAAGGCAGTTCCACCAAAATGCTGTCTGGTAAAGCAAACTGCTGAAGCCAACACTGGAAAGGACAAGCAGAAAATGAACTGAGCAGAAAGAAAAATAATAGATTTTTTTTTCATTGTTTTCTAACTTGTTACAAACCTTTTGGCCATTTTTTTCTGCATTGGTATAGCTTTAGAATAAAAAAAAGATTGATTAATAAGAAACATTAAGAGTCATATTTCTGTCCAGCCCAATATACTTCCCTCAGTACAAATAAGTTTCCCTAACACAGAGGCAAAGATGAACATTAAAAGCATGACCAGAAGGGGGACAGAGGAAAATATGTATTGTGAGTCACAGGTTTAGGATAGAGATGAATGGTGGACTATAATATCAACTTTAAAATTTAAAACATAAAAATATGAATTCATATTTAACAAAAATATCAACTAAAAATAAAATGGTTCAATACAACTGAATAAAATCAAATTAGTTTGTTTGGAGTTTTTAATAGACTGAATAGACCTAATCATGAAAGGAGGATATTTAAAGTGATTTTAAAGGCCACTAAGTAGACATAAATTATATAAATCCATTGAAAAGAGAAATAGCTTTTATGAAAAGAAGGTATGATAAAGAAGAAAACAAACAACCCTACTCATTCAACCTCTCCCACAAGCACTCTGCATCATGAGCAAACAGCAGAGTTTTCATCCCAAAGGAGCTACGTTTATGAAGAAAGATGAAGCACGAGAAAATGGAAGATAATAATGAAAATCCAAATATAACCTACCCTGAACTTCCGCCATTTGGCAAACGACAATGTAGAGTGATTATAAGAGAGCTGCTAATAGAATCTGAACATCAAGTTCTCAGTTTTAGAGAAGTACAGGTTTTATAGCTAAAAATACTTTCCATGCAGGGGAAAAAACAAGTCCTGACTTACGTTATAATTTAGTGACATACCTCAGATGATATTTATTTCTTGCACAACAGATGCATAACCAACATCTCTTCTGGATAAGCAATGATATTTTTGTGACCAACCCAAGACCAACCCTCGCTCATTGGATACGCACAATTACAAAGCTGTCACTAGCAAGACTTGCAACTAATTATTTGATATATGTATTTTAAAACACTATTTTAGGTTTTGGTGCTTTTATGGTACATGTATTCCATACCTGTAATCACAACCAGTTTTCTAAAAGGTTTTTACAATCAATTTTCTAACTCTTTTCAAGCAAAGCACTTGAAATCTTTACTTTCCTCATTCAACAACCAAGATTTGTCAGGACTTGTCCTACAGTTGGAGTCGATGATCTTAGCAGTTTTTTTCAATCTTAATGATTCTCTGATTCCACCTATGTCCCAGAGAAGTACATCAGGCATCCTGTCCCCTCTGCATAGAACCCCCTGGTTGTTTTCAGGAAAAATGTTGTGCAGAGTCCTTTGAAGGCACTCCTGAACTATCAGGCAGCCTGGAAAGATTCCGGAGTTCACTTGCCATTTGCTGGAAACAGCTCTGCCATCCCCTCTTGGAGCAGCTGATCCCACCTGGCAGCTCAGTACTCTGTGGCGTTGGAGCTGACCTCGGGACTTACCTGCAATCATGCAGGTATGTCCTGTAGCAGCAGTTCCACAGCAAAGAGTTCCTCAGAGTTACACCTCAGCAAGATCAGCTGTGTAAGAACTTGATCTTGGGCTATTTTTGGCTTTCAGGTATTAGCTGGTCCATCTTCGTGGATGCAGAGTCATGCTAAGGTGAGCAACCCTCCTCTACTCCAATGCACAGTAAAATATACTAGGTTAAAGTACCTCCACTGCCACTGTAGAGTGAAAAGGCATTTATTCCAAGGCCACAGCAGAAAGGAAACAGCTGCCACCTGACGAAGAATGCGTTCTTCATCCACCTCTCAACAATATGTGTTTGAAAAATAAAACACACTGCCAGAAAGTCAGCACTTAACACAGGCCCATTTACTTTGCACTTCGATGGACTAAATCTGAATGTGGACAAGCAGCAAAAGACACATGACAGGTGCTGTCTGTCACTCTCCACAGGGCATTCTGCCCAGGACTTCCTGTGCCTCCATCTGGGCACCATCCCAGGGACAGTCTATCCCCATGGGTGACAGTCCCCAAGCCTCCCAGCCCAACTGCTAAGGAACAATGTTCAGAGAAATAAGATGGACAGTAGGCAGGGTAGTAAACTTTAGACTAGGGCCTAAAAAGACATGTAAATTCATCCAGGAAGAATTTCAATTACGAATACATTTCAGTTATAATTCTCCACTTTTTTTAAGTGGTTTTTATTGATGCTCTGTAGAATGAGCACTGCTTTTCATTGCATTCCAGACTGTGCCATAAGTAAGATGTGCAGAGTGGAAGTTCACTGTAAGTAGGAGGAGTTGGGAATTTGACAGCCCAATTATCAAGGTATTAGGAGTCTTTCCCCTACCTTATTCCAGACAGGAGCCAAAGTCTACCTTGTGCCTAAGCCGCAGGCAGAGAGATCCATCAGCAGGAGCAGCCCATGTGCTGGAGCCCTGTTGGTGACACAGCTGCCTCATTGAGCAGGGCACTGCATAAATACATAAGCAAATTCCTTGTTTCTCTTCAAAGGACCCAATTCCAAATAGTCTACCATGAAAAGAATCTAAAAAGCAAGCCAGCAGCAATAGATATTATCAGCAAATATCATCAGGAAATTCAACACAGCTCAGCTCTAGCTTTGATCTCACCAATTTCTTGGAATTTAAACATTTTTCCACATACACTGTTCCCCAAAGACTCAAAAAACCCCCAAACTCATTAGCTTTTATAACATGAAGATTTGTTTTGTCTTATTCCTCTACATGAGATTCAAGGCTAAACAGGACTATATGTCAGAGATTCTCTAGCCAGAAGTACAGGACCATGAACTGGACCACAAATTGGTGCTCTAAAGTAGGAGTAAACATTTCATCTGCTCCTTTCAATGAACAATATGAACTCAGAATACAATGCTTTGCTGTATAACTTTGGGGCTGTACATCAATTACACCCCACTTCAACCTAATTTGGCAGTACAGCCTCTGTGCTTGCTCCTTACATTAGGACAAGTTCTAGCCCTGATGCCCAGGTGACAAGCCAAGCCTAACTCAGGCAGCCTAAACTAGGCTAAACTAGAAATACAGTTTGAAGTATTAGTTAATGACAAATATTGAATATAGTTTTATGACACACAGAGAGAAATCTCCACTTTTTGTGCATTCTATGTCTAAATCAGGAAATGTATAGAGCCACTAGTCACAGTGATTAGTCAGTTCTTGTTGAAAATCTTATTTCCATAGAATTTCTGCACTACAGTCACAGAATTGCTGAGGCTATATGTCCCCTCTGGAGATCAGCCAGCCCAAACCCTTCCCTTAGGCAGGTTGCTCAGGGATGTGTGCAGATCCTGATTACCTCCCAGGGTGGGGTCCCATGACTCCTCTGGGCCACTTGTTCCAGTGTCTAACCACTTTCACTCTACATCTCCAGAGTTTCCCCTTCTGCCTGTTATCCTGTCACCAGGCACCACTGAGAAGAATCTGGCTCCATATTTTTTACATTGTTCCTTCAGGTATTTGCACACACTGCTAAGGGATGCTTGAGCCTTCCTATCTTAAGATTTATAATGTGGAAACTGAGTTGACCTGTTTATTTAAAAATAATGAATTTATTAAAGCACATAGATGGATTGGAGGCATTACCCATGGCTACCTCACTAGTTACCTAAAGCTTTCATTGGCTCTGGAGTGCAAGGCAAAGTCTCAAACGTGACACTTGCACTGAATTCTGTCATCCATTGCAGAAACCTGACAATTTGACATCAGTACCTCCAGTATGAAGCAATACCCTAGATCACAGGTAATCATTTTTAGACAACAATTGATGTAATCAAACATGTAAAACCTCCAAAACCTGTTTGGAAGGTGTCTGGATCCAGTCAATACACTCCATTTACTCTCATTAGAAAACAAATTACAAAATACCATCAGTCACCAGTAGAAAAGCCACTTGCTGCCAAGTGACTTCAAAGGCAGTTCCGTGCATGCTGCTTGCCTCTGATTTACAATGTCACCAGTTGCTTGAGCTCAACACCAGGTCTTAAAATCTGTGACTAAAATCCTAAAATAATGAAGTTGAACATTTTTGGTGGGATTATTTTGTTTGCCTTCTGATTTATAATCCATAGGGCTTCCAATATTTAGGCAATCTTGTATGTGTTGGGCCTACAGTTTATTTTGAAGTAAGAGATGATTCACAGAATTATTTGCCTGCGGAGTTTGGGTCATTAGGCAAAAGTGAAATATTAGGAAAATGATCATAAATTACAAGTGTTAACCACACTGCCATTCTGGAAATCAGGGCAAGGCTTTGTTTTATTCCTCTACATGATCCAAGGCTAAACATTACTATATGTCAGACACTCTCTGGTCAGAACTACAGGTCCATGCACTGCAAAGCTGATGCTGGAGAATGCACCACAATTAAATGGCAAGACCCCATTTCCCAGCTGCAAGCTGGCTGCAAGGCTGAGCTCAGGTTAAACAGGCAGCAACAGTATCAAAAGCTCTGATAAATTCTGCACTGAGATAACTTTAAAATACCTCCCTTTGACCAAATACATCCAGAACTGAGCAACTTTTACATACGTATAGATAATGTATTAAAGCAAAACTTAAAATTCATCTCCTTAGGAACATTATCCTTGAAAACAGCTGTGGGTAATGCTGGTGTGAGATGAGAGCATGAAAAAAAAGTTCATGGATTACATTCTTCACCTTTTTATTATACACAGAATTCTAGTATCTATAATGTTTTAAAGTACTTATATACACTATAGTCTAATATGATTTATTTGGTTATTGCAATAACATTTTAGTGCCATTTTATCTGAGAGTTCATGGAATGTTTTAAAATCCAAGCCTAATGGAAGCCAATCAATCATCACATTTTCAAAGAACAAATTATTTAAGTTTTTGTACTACGCGGAGCTAATCACTGCACAGAGATATCCCATTGTTTTGACTGATGTCATTCATTTCTCTTTAGGCTGACCTGATTGATAGTCTAAGTGCTGAAGTTAACCAGACAAATGGATACGTACTTCTGGGGTATTTCCAGCCCAGCTGCCTTTTTAGCACTAAAAACTTCATACTCTTGATAGCAACACGCAGCTGCTCCTGCTCATGCAATTGAAATGAAAGCCTGGAACGGAACGTGACAGCCGACACTTTTTCCTCTTACATTAAGGATTTTGTCCATGATGCCTCCAAGCAATCTCCAGTTATAAATGAGCTGTATTAAATCCACATCTATATTTGAGTATGTGGTGGCCTGCTTTCCAAGTTCCCACTTTCACATCTTAAAACACTTATTAATAGCACTGCTGAGACACCCAAGTATTATTGCATCCAACTCTTCCTCTCCTCTCTGAACTGGGATCCAATGCTGTGTCGCATTAAGGCTGTTACTTTTGATAACTAGAAAAGTCCTCCATGTGCCAAAAACTAGCTAGACTTCATCAGGCCAGCTGCCTAACTGAAATCTCTGGGATGATTACCTGATTAAGACAAGCAGTTTGGCTTAGCAAAATCTTCAGTAATAGCCACACAAGCTTCCCCAAACTCTGAGATCTAACACAGGGCAGTTCCAGCCCCAAGTACTGACTAGATTCTTTGACTTTAATGTATTACATTACTGCTTTATTGGCTGACATGTACTATAAAAAGTTTTAGGACAAGTTTGCATGAGGAATTGAAGGAAAAGCTTGCATAGCCATAATTTTTCATTTATGTGGTCACTGGCCCAAATATATCCCGGGTTCCAAGGAATCACAATCAAAGCCATTAAAGCAGAGATATATTTGATCTTTATGCTATGACAGAAAACATAAGCAAGTTATACAAGTTTTGATTGTTTAATCTAAACTTACATTTTGAAGTCTCTCCTAGCCTTCACTGTGAAGAAATTATCAGCATTGTTCTTGTTTTTTTCTGCTAGTGGGAAGAGTTTTCAGACTGTGGAAAAGCATGAGGGACTTTGCCATTGTTTAGTGTGTATTTTGATGCTGCAAACACAAGCTGCACAGAACTGCCCTCAGGATAAGATAGTAGACCTGGAAATTAGGAAGTGGTTTAGCCCCTGACAAAATGCAAGCATCTCTTTGTGGGGATCCATTTTCATGTGAACCTATGAGGTTCCTGAAATCTAACTGTTTCATGCAGACTGATTCCTTGAGCAAGTATGCAAAGACATGTGTACACACATATGTGTGTATAGGATGAAAAATAAAACACTAAATCAAATTTTTCATATCACACAATGGTTTGGGTGGCAAGTTCATTTCATTCCACCCCCTGCCATGGGCAAGACCACCTTCCATCAGCCCAGGATGATCCAAGCCCTGTCCAACTTGGCCTTGAGCACTTCCAGGGATGGAGCAGCCACAGCTTCTCTGGGCAACCTGTGCCAGTGCCTCAGCACCCTCACAGCCCAAAACAAAATTTCTATATCTGATCTAAACATACCCTTATTTGGCTTAAGGCCATACCTCACAGAATCATCCCACTCAGCCCTAATGAAAGAACAGACTCTTGTGGAGCAGTTTCTTCCTCGTCCAGCACACTCCATAGTTTTATGTGGAATGAAATGCACAACCCGTATTTAGCAGGAGCTCTGTCTCACACCCATGAAGCACCTCTCATGTTCTGCTTCTACCAAGCTTTTACCTTATTTGGCTTAAGGCCATACCTCACAGAATCATCCCACTCAGCCCTAATGAAAGAACAGACTCTTGTGGAGCAGTTTCTTCCTCGTCCAGCACACTCCATAGTTTTATGTGGAATGAAATGCACAACCCGTATTTAGCAGGAGCTCTGTCTCACACCCATGAAGCACCTCTCATGTTCTGCTTCTACCAAGCTTTTAATTTCAGAATGTACATTTTTGCTATACACCTGAAAGCTGAAAACTCAAATATTCTCTTTAGGTACTGACATAACTTTCTAAGCACTGCTGGCAAAGCTTCTGCTCAGAGATTTCCTATTGTTTCCAAGAACCATGTTTACAATATAGAAATCATTGATACCATGTAATGTGGCTTTTGCAAGTGGAGTTTTAACATTGTGCCACCTGACGGAAGTACACATGGAAGGTTCAAACACTAATTATTTCATTCCTGTAAAAACATCTGCCCTGCCAGCTGTGATTTAAAGGTCATTGCTGCTGTGCAAGAAAAGTAACAGTAGAGCAAAAGGCAAAGACAGAGATTTACAGGAAACAATGGCAGACACTAGTCCCAGTAAAAATAACACAATATAATAAATAGTGATGCAGCATTTAATTTTACCAAAATCCAAAATTTTAACACCCCCCAACCTTCCATAAATCAGCCTCTCTTGATTTAAACAAAATTTTGTTAGAAACTACCTCGAGCAGAGGAAAACTCTTCCAATTTCTGCAGTGCCTTCTGAGAGGTCAGGCCAAGTGGTTCATCAACCATAGAGACATCATGAATATTATAAACAAAGGCAACATGAAGAGGTTATCTTCAAAATGTGCTTGTTGAAAGGCCAAGTATATTTTCAAGGGTAAGATCCTGCTCCTTTTTAAAACAATTAGGTATCTTACCACTAAGCACAGGGGTCTGAGGTCCCAAGAGCTATATAAAAATTAAGTAGAAAATAAATGTTTTCACAACCATTCTTGTCAACAAAAATGTCATGTTGTGGTTATGTTAACTCACATTTTGCTAAAGCGGAATTATTACAAACAAAATATTTCAAGTAGCAGATAGCTATTGACATGAAAAATTAATTCAGCCCCAAACTTGGGTTGATTCCATTAATATTCAGTTGCCACTGGACATGTAATTACTGCAGGCTCTACACTATCACATCATTATTTGGCAAACTTAAAAATACTGGACTAAGATTCACATTTCATCCAGAATCTCAAAGAGAAGCACCTGTTCTCATTTAAGAAGTGGAAAAACCCAAGAAACCAATGAAGGCCCAACCAACAACTGAACCCCCCCCCAAACTCCACAGGGGAATCTTTTACAATATTAATTGTATTACAAATATTAACTATATTTGTGCATAGTAAATAAAAAAGCCATATGAAAAATGACATTACGAAAAGTAAAGCAATTTTTGGCAGGTACATAGCACCTGAGTCCCCAGGGTGTGCTATGATGAGCTGAATGAAAATTGAACATGTTTCCTGCTGTGTAACCATACCAGTCTCTTCTACATTCTATTTTTTGTTTGCTGGTTCTGAAATATCTCTAGGCTTTGTAAAAATGGCAAAAAATTTCTTCTCTGAGGTCATTCTCAACAACCAAGACTGAGATTTAGGCAGATTTCTTTCCCATGTGGATGCTTTGCAGAAAAGTCTTGTGTCACTTATCTTTGTACAAGCGAAATGTGCCCAAATTGTTATTCTACCCTGGCCTCAGTGAAGCAGCAGAGTTAAAATACAGACAGAAGTCAGATCATACAGATTAATTCCTTTATTTTTTCTGGAAAATTCTAAGCTAGAACAGTGTTGCATACAGCAGAGCCCTATATATCAACATATCAGTATAGCTGCCTGCAGCTTTTGCCAGAGCAGGAGAGATTACACATAAATTTTGACTAAGGTAGATCAAAATTATGAGGTTTGAAATATTCAGTGAGCTTTTACTTGATAAAGTGCGGTTAGTAGTGATATTCTGGAATTTCATAGCAAAAATATTACGTCAAATGTCTGGAATTTGAAATAGCAGCTGTGTAAAATATGTCAGAGTTTTGCTTAGTATGGAAAATGAGAATTTTAAAAGCTATAAAAGCAGGAGCCTCCAAAAAACACAGAATAGAGAAACTCTCAATTCAAATAGTTAAAGGGCTCTGCTCATAGTAGGAATACATTTAAAGACAGAAAAATGCTGTTTCATGTGGAACTGGACTTCAGACAAGATAGTCACGGCCTGGCAGGAGCTACTTGATGTCCCCCAGGACAGACTGGGGCTTGGGCTCCTCTTGTCATCACAACCTTATCCTGGGCCCATGTTCTGTCATCCTGCCAACAGCATTTATTTTTCATGACAAATAACATTCTGCCAGTGGAAGAAATTGCCTTTGTTACCCTCTGCTTCTCCCTGTGAGCCTCAATTTTATCAGTGGCTCAAGATGCCCAGATAGCTGGGGGGGTTGATGTCTGATTGTACAAGCACTCATTGGAGATCTGTCTGTAATAGGCAAAATACTGATCATATAACATTAATAAAAGCTAAACCAGAAGACTGATTTTACAACAAACGTGAGATTTTGCTGCCCATAAAAGGCTATTTTTCTATTTTGCATTTTAAAAAGAGCTGCTCAGATTTTTTTTCATGACTTGAAAATAACTCTGATGAGGGAAAAAAACCACCTTTCAATAAATTAGTGACTCTAAACCTTTAGTACTGTAATTTTTAAGCTCAGCCACACACTATGCCTCCTTCCATTCTGCTGACAGAAATCCACATGACCTGCTTGCACTGGCTTTATCTTTTTAGGCTTGTTCCTTTGTTTTCATCTCTGTAAAACATACAACAATCAGCATGGAGACTTTTGCAAATGTATATATATTTCTGTATAACTAAGTCCCACTCCTTTGAACATACATAGCAATTAAAAGTATTTATTTCAGAATCCCTGAAGGAAATTGCAAGAAGAAAACCAAACTTTAACAATCACAGACAGTGAAACAAGAACCATTACAGTGATCTATTTTGACTTCCTTCTTACTTCTTATATAGAACTTACACACAACTTCTCATGTAGAATCTCAACTAACACTTTCATCACCTCAACACAACCCTTGTTCACCTATAACACATTTTAGAAAAACAGACAGTTTTCATGCAAATTTCAAATGAAGAAGTCACTATATTTACAGGCAATGGTTATTTCCACTTTGCAGAAGTGGCAAAAGGGAAGAGAACTGAGGCCCTTGCTCACATACAATTCTCCTTTCCCTAGGACAACCTCCTGGGCAGTTTTTTCTCAGCCTACTCTGTTTTCTCCTTCCTAATTTTGATTTATTTGTCATGATGTCTAGGTTAATCTGCCTCCTCTTATAAGTTCTCTGTATAAAAAAAATGCTGCAATGGTTTATAAATAGGTGTGGCAAAAGGGAAAGCTTTCCTGAGAAGTATGGAATACTAATAAGAATGATGGCAACTTTGTGTTAATGGTAAGATTTTTGTCTTAGTTAAAATTTTAGTAGCTGTATTTTTGTTCCCTTTTTTTTCACCTATGAAACTAACCAAAAAATGTCTCATGCACTGAAAACTGTGATCTTATCTAATATCACTTGAAAATATCAGTTCAGCTGGATGATGGAATGAAGTGTCCAAGGCCAAGTGGGATGGGGCTTGGAGCAACCTGGTCTAGTGGAAGGTGTCCCTGCCCAAGGCAGGAGATGGAATGAGATGAGCTTTGAGGTCTCTTCCGACCCAAACCAGTCTGTGATTCTGCGATTCTGTCTGGAATACATTTGAGAAAGAGACATTAAGTTTTATGTTGCAACAATCTAGAGCTGCATCACAGGTAGAGCAGTGCTGGGTTTGCAGCATTTGAAATCCATTCATCCCTGTTCCTCAGCCTTTCATAGAATCATAGAATTTTAGGGATGGGAATGGACCTTGCAGATCATCTAGTGCCAACCCCCTGCCCTGGGCAGGGACACCTCCCACACACCAGGGTGCTCAAGGCTGTGTCCCAGTGCCTGACCACCCTCTGGGTGAAGAGACGTTTCCTAATATCCCCACTGAAGATTCCTCTGCAGGCAGTGCTTAGGTCTCTTGTGCCAGATGTGAGGATCTCAGGTTCACCAGCACATCCTGAGGATGGTGTGGCTGAGCTGTGCAGCTCTTCTCACTGATACACACAGCAGGGGAATTGCTGCCAACCCTCCTTCTCTGAACAATCAACTCATTAAAACATAACTCCCCTCTGCACTTGCTCATCAGTAAACATATTGCCTGAATTATTACTCAGATAAGCTTGGGATCAGGTATCTCAGGACAGACAGAGCAGATCGACTTTATCAGATCAGCTAAGTGCTGTTTACACAGTAGCTCCAAGGAAGTCTTTGGAAAACTCTGTAGAGTTTTGTGCTGTTTGCTGCAACTAAGGGCATCAAAGTCTGCACCACAGGATGTTGACACTGGTGTGATTTAACACCTTCAAGATTCCACCTAAACAGTTTAAAGGACCTTTGTTAAATTAATGTATCCAGATCCTTCTTTTGCAACATCCACACTTTGGGAAGCTCCCACCTAGGACATGTAGGAAATGCAGCTCTGTAATTGATACGCTGTCTAACAGGGAACTAATGTAAATCTTTCAGCACAGGGGAAATATGCTTTGAGTGTTTACTTTGAGTGATAAGGCCTCCTGATACATTTTGAACCTGCTCAGCTCCATAAAGAGTCCTGCCAGGAAAGCCTGCACGCATTAGTGTAATGAGTGGTCAAAAAACTCCAGGCTGCCATTCCGACTGGCAAATCTGAAACACATAGCTGAGCAGTGTGCTAAATGGAGTCTTTAACTTTGAGACTAATATTTCCTAATGTTTATTTAAGAACCCACAGTGATGGGAATTGCTGAGTATAGGTATCATGTTATTCCTATTAATGGGAATGAAGAATAACACAAAAGGAGTTAAGCAATTGTTGAGTTTACTCCAGCAGAATCTAATCCAATTTCCATTTTAGCAAGAAGAAATTGAGCCTTGTAATACTCAAGCAGATATATTGCTTTTTTTAGAGAACTAAATCCAGGTTTCTTTATATTTTAAAATTGTGTCAAAAATGTAAAATGGAAAGATTCAATTTTCAGTAATTCTCCTTAAAATGCTATATTAAATATTGATGTTTGAAACATTTTTGTTCAGATTCTTTTATGAAAAGCATGGAACTTTGCTCAGTTATGGCTGAGAGGAGCATTGTTTAAATAAAATGCTGAAACAAAATCTCTTGAGTCAATGGAAAGACTTGCACCAGCTCCCTGGGCATTTGATCAAACTTTCATTCAGAAAACATTTTTCTCCACCAACATACTTAAGCTGTTAAAATTAAAATGCAATTTAAGCAATTACATAAATAAGAGTGACAAATGTTTCTTTTCCTAAGTGCAAGCAGGTGTAGAGCACAATCAAGGTTATTCTCCACGAGCCACAATCATCACATGCGTGAGCTGTGCTGAAAGAGCCCGAGACAAAAGCAACGAAACATTAGGAACCTTAAACAAGATTATCCCAGTTTACAACCCCTTGTACAAACAGATCTACGACAGCATCTGTTTGAACAACACCAACTGTTACCACAAGCCACTGTCAACACAAACAGGCATGTAATGTCGTGAGCCCAACAGCCAGAAATATGTAACATGGAGTGATGTTTAAACAGCAAAGTTCTGATGCTTTAGTCTCTGTGATTGATCAGATAATCAAGGAATTAGATTTTAAAGAAATCAGAAAACCAACTGGTTTACTTTAAAGTGAAAAGTTTGCTACATACTGGTACTATAAACTAGTAACTTCACTGGAATTATGCTGATGTTTTCCACAAAATTCTGATTCAAATATATAAGAAAGTTGTAGGGGAAAAAAAAATTAAGCCTTCTTTAAATGACAGATTCTTATATATCCAAAACCTAACATAACCCTTAAATGCCCAGATCTCTGCCTGTGCTTCTAACACACTGCAGAACCTAAAGTGAACAGAAAACTGTCTCAATTCTTTATAACATTTCTGAAAATAAAATTTTAAAATATGAAACCCTCAGCTGCAGCATTTTAGCACCTAATGTAAAATATTTACACTTAAAACATATCAAAGGTAGAGAATCTCTCACTTGATAATGACAACCTCTCCATGATAGATTTCCAGGTGTTGGATTTTTCTTCTCTTAGTCTCAAATGCTCAATATTTACTTACTCTATCAATACAAAACCTGCAGAACATTAACTATAAGGACTTTATTCAGATTTTATAAAGGCTTTTTTCAGTTAATCAGAAAGTAAAAGCCTCATGCAGTTCAAACATATGTAGATTTACAGCTAAGAAGCAGATCAGAGTTTTGTTTGGATGGTAATAAAGCCTATTTTTGTGATTTCTAATGTTTGCTGTTGGAAACAACTTCTGTATTTTCACTGCCAGGATGTGATTCTGCACAAGCAGGTACAGTTTATTAATGAATTCTTCAAATCCTTTTGTGTATATATTTTCCTTTGGTTTTCTCCTGCTTAGTGATGACATAAAACTGAATGAATACAAGATCAAAAAGCCACCTGAAGATTAGTACTGAGTAACAAAAATGAAAACCAAATTTATATTTGTCCCATACATTTTTATTCAATTAATGTTATTACTACATTTCAAGATCTTATTTTAAAAAATTTCTTACAATGTTGGAAAGGCACAGCACAAAGAGGATTTCAACAAGTTTGCTATGAGAAAACAACATTTAAATATTTGCATGGGTTAGTTTTTTAGAAAAGCTTTGGTAGCAGTTGAAAGATAAGACAATTGTGTGTGGCTCATTTATTCCTGTTGCAGAAATATTTTTGAACAACCACTGTAGCAATAATTTTTACTGAGCTTAAAAAAAAATTCAATTTGGTGGCTCTTTGTTCCCGTATAGAACTGTGTAAAAATTAACTACACCCAAACGCACTTTTGTGGGAAATAGTTTGGTAGAGTGACTTTATAAAGGACTGAAGGATTGCATTACTGACACGTGTTGAAAGAAATGATGGAGAGTTTTGACAAAACCTTTCCAGATTCCCATGTGATTGGCAGGGAAATACTTCATTGATCTCCCATGAACAGCCACCCCCTCAGAGCACTGCTACAGCTGCTGTGCATTTAACTGCTCTTTATTGGAGGTATGAAAACTGAGTCATAGAATAACAGATTCACAGAATGG
This sequence comes from Acanthisitta chloris, assembly GCF_000695815.1. Classification (NCBI taxonomy): domain Eukaryota; kingdom Metazoa; phylum Chordata; class Aves; order Passeriformes; family Acanthisittidae; genus Acanthisitta; species Acanthisitta chloris. The sequence continues at coordinate 68,374 of NW_008654518.1, forward strand.
TTTGGCTTGGAAGGGGCCTGAAAGCTTATCTAGTTCAAACCCCCTACCACCACTAAAGGCGACAGCTGCAGTGACAAATCCATGTAGAATCACAGAATCCCAGAATGGTTTGGGTTGGAAGGACCTTAAAGCTATCTAGTTCCACCCCCCTACCACAGGCAGGGACACCTTCCACTAGCCCAGGTAGCTTCAAGCCCCATCTAACATGTCATGGAAAACCTCCAGGGATGGAGCATCCACAGCTTCTCTGGACAACCTGTGCCAGTGCCTCAGCACCCTCACAGGGAAGAATCTCATCCTAATATCTAATCCAAATCTGTCATTTTTTTTGTTTAAAACCATTCTCTCTTGTCCTCTCACTATCTGAGCTCCCAGAAGAGAGAATTTGGCCTAGAATTACCATCCAATTCTTTATAATCTTTTACTGTCCTGGAAAGGAAATCATGCTGACTTGCAGACCTGGCATCAATTATTTCTTCCTCTTCACTGGTTGAGCCGAGTAGGTTTCCACACTGCAAGGGAAAGGCAATTTTCTGGGTTCTTTTTACCCTATGAACAATAAAGGAAGAGGGACATGCACATGACAGCCAGTGCAATTAGCAGATCCTTGCAACAGGGCTTGGATTCTCTCTAAAGGAAGTGATCAATAAAACCACAATCAGGTCAATGACCAGTATGAGTTGGCTGATGTTCATGGTCAGACCCTGCTGCTGCGACACACGGGGGACCACATGCCACTAGATGGCAATGCATAGTGGAAAAGGAATAATTTGGATTTTACTCATCAAATACTGTGTGGGTGAAGCAGTAACAGCACAAGAGTTTTCCTTCTGTGGTGCTCCAGGCGCTTCTTGAGGAGGAATTACAAACGCTGCTTCATGGCGCGGTAAGGATTTATTGTAATTTGGGAACTGAATGAATTACTTAAGTGCAAGTACCCAGGGAGAAGGAGCAGTAAAACAGTCACAGCAGAATCTGCTAGTAATTTGGCAGCTTTTGTCTTCATGAAGGAGTTTAAAATAAATCACTTGATTTCTTTGCAGTTCAGTTATTAGTATTGGAAGCCTTGGTATCATCTGCAAACCACAAGAACAGAACTGAAGTAGCAGAACACATGTTTCACATTTATCAAAATTCCAAATTTGGTGATGTTTTATCATTTCAGTCTACACTATGATCAATCAATTAATTTGCAAGCAAAGTAAGTGCTGCAACAAAAGGTACAAAGGAAAGTCTGATAAGGTGCTCGCACCATGTTAGCCTTTAGAAGTTTTCTCATACAAAGGAAAGTCTGTAAGGTGCTCACACCATGTTAGCCTTTAGAAGTTTTCTCTTTAACAGTTAGAACTAATACTCAGGTTTTATTGATTTTTGTTCTGTTGAAAATTTCCTTAGGATTACAGCTACACATGAAAACACATCAAAAATGACATATTTTAAACTAAACCTGCAGTTCTAAAACCATTCAGGGGAATAAAGCAGCATGTCACATTCACATTTCTCTAAAGGGGATTTTTTTTTCAATAGATGTATTTGTAGTATCTTTTATTCTCTATCACTTTTATGCAGGTGGTGCCAGGAATCCCTTCCTGGAGAAGTTCTTTAGCAGTGTAAAATACTGCTTCAGGGCTTGTGTCTTACTTGAGCCTTCTGTTACCTTGAAGCAGCAATATAAACAACAGCATTTCAAAGTCTTCTAAACAAAATTTTGGGACTGGAGCAGCACTTTAGGGTGAACACATCTATCTGTGGAGAAATTAAAACCTAGATCTAAGGCACATTAAGCTCAGTGCAAGGTCTCACTAATTCCAATGGCCTTTGAATTGTCATTAAACACACATATGCAGAAACCTTAATCAGCTGCTCCACTTAATTAAATAGCTCTTGCTTCAGCCATCTGAAGTGAAAGATAAATATGGTAGGGTGTGTACACTGATTTTCTATTAAAAAGTGCAAAATCAAGGCCTCGGGTGGAAGATGTTGGGAGGAAATTTGGGCCTAAATACTGTACCTCTACTTAAAGCTGTAGACTGAGGTGTTGCAGGATTTTTCAGGCATGCCTAAATACTTCCATCATGTAAGGGAATTTATTGAAATTTGGCCAAACACAGTCATTTCCCAGGGCATTAGGTACTAATCTGCATCCTTAGACAGTTTGGATTTATCCCTTCATGCATCTGAAAACTGGGACTTGCTGGTGCAGCATCTTCCTTTGAATGGAAGTTTCACAGCCAAAAATCCTTTTCTGGATTAGTTTGCTCCCAGCATTTGTTTGCTAATGACAACAATTTCCCTTCAAAACATTTAATAAGTTTCAGAATATTTTTAGGTGTCTAAAAATATTGGCAACAACAATCTGTGTGCATCAGCTATCAATTCTTACAAGGTACACTTCCCACTGCTATGGTGATGGTAGAACATCCTCCTGTAGAATGTGGACAAATCTGTATATTTTTATGAAGAGCAAAAGTCCATGAGTATGCTGCAGCAAATGGGCAGTACAGACTACTCAGGACTTAAAATCTATTGCGATTTTCCACAGAAAAGGGAGTGCCAGAGCCAGATGCCTGCCTTACCCATATTCTTTAAAGGAGATGGGAATATTTCATCTTGGGTTTTGGTGTGTTTTGTTTTCAGGTGGAAGGGGGTGATAAATGGTAATAAAACTACCTTGTATAACTACTGTGAAATCTGTTTTTTCAGAATTAACACTTTCCTTCACAATTAGCACAAATAAGTGATTTTTGTACCAGGTAGTCCCAGCCCTAGTTACTAAGAATTTTGTGCTTTTGAAAATTAATTGGTAGATATTTCAAGTGCTGACTAGGGATTTGCACAACATTCATCCCAAGATTAATGGAAAGCACATGGTGAAAACTCCACAAATCACCTGGAAAATGTATCCTAAGAAGCAAGTGAATACCTGCTAAGGGACAGACTCTCTCTGCTTTCACATGGGGAAATCCATTGGTATTAAGGGCACTGTTAATCCTGAGGAAGGATAATAAAATCCACTTTGTCTTCCATCTAGTGTGAGAACTTTGAGAACTTTCACAGCCATTTTTCATTCTCTGAATTTGTTCCCAACATATTATTAGAAGTCTGCAGAAACATTCAGTGCTGGATAAGTCTTCCCAGTGTATTCAAAGTCATACTGGATGCAATATAAGAAGCGGTTTGGCCTTTCAAGAAAACCATCAGTTCAAAGTATTTTCAGCATAATCCAGGACACTAAATCACTAGTTAAACAGAAACATTTACTGACAGCTTGAGTACAAATGTTTTATTGTGAAGAGCAACGAATATAATGACCAGAGCTGTAGCCTCTTGGTCTGGCTAAACAAGGTGGTGTCATTGGTGGGTATACATGATTAAAATGTCATTGCCAGGGCCAAGCTGGCAGCTCAAAAGAAAACAGGAAGAGTTCCCACTAGGCCTAGTAAAGCTTTGGGAGGACTTTAATAACCTCTGTCCATATGGATCTAACTGAGATAGACTTACTGTTAAGAGGGCAAAAAGATTCATCGAAGTCAAAGCTGTTCTAAAGTTCAATAAAATGGAAGACTATCACAAGCTGTTCCCAAATCAGTAAGCCATCTCAAAGCCTACTGTACAAACCAGCTTTAACAGCAAAGGTTTCCACATCCACACTGAAACCACTTGTGCAATCACTTGCTTTAATCCAGTATGGAGCAGCTTTAGTTTCAATAGTTCCAGTGTCCATAGTGGTATCAGTGCAGCAACACACACAGTGGTCACGCACGGACCCTCCTGGTTTGCACAGTCCCCTCCAGACCTTGTGTTCCTGCAGTGACACTGCTCTTGGTACCCATGGACCCGTGGTGGAGCAGAAGAGGAGTAATTATTTTCTATATACTCTCCTACAACAATCTAGTTTATGTTGGGCCTCATTTCAGTACTTGTTTCCAGGTATCAAAGCTGCTAAGGCCAAAAAGCCCCAACTACCTAGCACATCCCAAACTTTGCAGAGGTGTTTCACTACCACTTCCATGCAATGTCACACCCACCCTCACTTGCTGCATACTTGAAGACCTTTGGAGCTCAGTTGCAGCCCAAATTCTAGTGTTTACTACACATGAAATGGCAGTTCAGACAGTCTCCATTCCCCAGTACTTAAAGAAAAAGAACCGTACCATACTACCTTGATATCTCCAGAGAAAAAGGAAACAAAACCCAGTTGATGCATTCAGAGACTGAGTTTATGGACTGCAAAGTCTTTGGTGAGAGCTGGTTGAGAAATTCACTGCTGTTCTGGGGAGTTAGACAAGTGTCTCCAGGCACCCTGCTGTTTGCATCTGATGCTAGCATGTCCTATTCGTGTCAAAAAAAGCCTCAAACAGCTCATCCTTTGCTGGGCAGAAAAGAGATAGCATAGTGTTATAATTATAGCCAAAGACTCATACCAGAAACTTCTGAGTCTGCTGAATTGTGCAATATTACATTATAAATTCTAATTTTTAAAATTCACAGCACAGAGGTTTTTTGCTAAAAATCTTTCATTATTTCACCTCTTTGTTTTCTCTTTAGCTTTCAAAATTATCAGAGTGATACTATCTACATGCTTAGAAGGAAGAAGTGGCCACCAATCATTTAAAGCCCCACTGGTACTCTCCTTGCACCAACTTTCAATATTACTGGGAAGAGTGAAATACTTAATGCTGTAGTTGCCTTAGTCAGTATAAAGTGACAGAGTTGAGGAAAGAGGAAAGTAAATAATCTCAGGTGGGAAAAATGGATAAACTCCTGTATGCACTGATCATTTTGTAATTACTTACTGAGTATTTAGAGATGCTATTATTACATATTAACAGGATATATTATCAATAATAATGACTGCTGTCTTTCATATAGAATGTTCTTGTCTAGCACATCACCTACCTCTTCATATTGTTAAACTGTATTTCACTTTACTGCCATTAGCAAAGAAGGAGCAGATATGCCCTAAAATACTTCCTTACCCAATTGCAGGAACCAGAGTTGAGAAAAAGTGCAGGAAGGTAAGGCATATTTTATATTATTCACAAGACTATCCATGTGCGCTGCACGATGAGGGAGTTGCCATGATCAGTTCACTTTTTTGGGTTGTAAAAAGTAAATGAGCAAGCAAGAAAGTATGAACTAACCTGTCAGCTCTTACAGTAAGGCTGCCCTGGGGCAGCCTTCCCTTGCATGCTTTCCTCCTGGGCACAATTTCTTTTTAATCCACATAGTTGGAGCACTGAAGCATAATCTGTTTGTTCCTTAACCGATTCTAAGGTATATTGTTTTAAAAAAAAACAGCAACAAACTCCAACGCCAATAACGATCCTTTCAATCTAGGGTTAAATTATATTGGAACAAATGTGATTTAGACAAATATGTTAAGCAAGGTACATGTTCCAGGCTTTAATGAATGGGAGGTTGTAAACCAAATCATGCCAGTAAAAATGGGCAAAGCTGGAAAGAGCAGCAAAATCCATTGCAAATGCTGTTTTCTTTGCCAGCTGCAGACCTGCTTTCTTATTTTTAGTCAGCTACAAAGTGCAACCAGATATTGATTTATTTGTCTGAATGAAAGGGCATTAGTAGTTAAAAAGGAGATGTAATCCAGGAGGAAATATCTTAGATTTTTCAATATTCTTTATGAGTGCTATAAGTGCTAAAGTACCAAAAAATAATGTTTCAGTTTCCAGATGGTGTGGTGGCAACCATACTGCATTATGCAAGAGATGTACAACTTTTAAGTAGGAAATAAAATCAAAGACATTCCTTAAGGATACCATTGAAACAACATGCCTCAGCACTTTATATTAGACTACTTTAATTAAAAGGGTGTTTTTAGACTTTTGACTCAGTGGATAGGTCTGGTATCTGCCTACACATATTCCCGAAGAGATAGTCTTGTTCTAGTGGAAGGTGTTCCTGCCCATGTCCCTGTTCTAGTGGAAGGTGTCCCTGCCCATGGCAGGGGTTTGGAACTAGATGACCTTTAAGTTCCCTTCCAACCCAAACCAGTCTGTGATTGTATGATTCTTGTGCTTCAGTTTGCAAGGATAGACATACAAACACTGATAAGCCAAGCAACAGAATTGAAAGATAAACCTTTTTTGAAGTTCATATGAGGGTAAAAACATGGAGAAAGCCAAACCAAATACAAAGGACTAGATTTCACAACCTTTGATTGCAAAGATGGGTGCCTGATACAAGACCCAGGTGCAAAGCCAAAAGCTAGACATGGAACAGCAAATGTATCTCTACTAACCCAAGATTACCCCTTCTATTACCTAAAATTATTTAAGAAAAACATAGATATGATAATTCCATAGAAAAATATCTCCAGCAATCACTGCTGGATCCCTGTTGCTCTGTGGCAACTTGCTTCTCCTTCCCAATTCTTCTACCTGCCCCCCATGGATTTCTTCCCACCTCCCCTGCTCTAGCTACGTCATCCATGCTCTCAATCCACTGCAGGTGCCAGGGGGACCTTTTGCTTAGTCTTCTTTCAGCACTTCTCTTTGGGCCTTTTTTCCAACCTGGAAACTTGCACATGCTTTAGTCTAGACATGAATACGCTGTCTGTTTTTGCTCCTCAGACAGCATCTTTTCACAGTAACTCCTCTCATTATAGCTGAAAGTGGAACCTCGATATTTACCATTGGGGAAATGGAGAGAAAAACACCACGACTTTGGCGGTCCCAAGCCTCTGCTTCCCTGGGTATCCATCCCTCACCCAAATCCCAGTGGTGGATGGCGCCACTGAGGAATGCCACTGTAGGGAAGAGGATGCCTTACTGCTGTAGAGCAGCCCCCAGTGATTGCCCCTAGCAATCCCTCACCAACACGAGAAAGAAGGAGTCTGGAATGTGTTCTCTGAGGGACAGCCATGTCCTGCTGGGTGCTGCCATAGCATGGTGAAATCAGGAGTCTGAGGCAAACTCAGAGCCTGGAAGTGGAGTCATGCCTTGGTGCCACCTTTGCGCCCTACCCACACACCCACCTCGGACCTGAGGCTTTGGGAAGACAAGTTCAGCTCGTTCCTACCCGCCTCCTTTGTGTCCTGGCTCTCCAGTGAAACAGAACAGCTGCCAACCAAGTTCTTAGTATACCTGAAAGAAGTTAAAACCTATTACTAATGATACTCAATTTTTTTCCTCTGGCTGATTTCTAGGATGTCAGGCTAAGTACATTCCATCCCAAATGTAGCGTCTCCAAAAGGCTGCTGAATTCCTCCTTCAAGCCTCGCTCTGTTCATCACTCAGTACCCAGCTTGTGCCTCCAGTCCAGGCCACATTACTGCTCACGGTTCATGAGCGCTAATACAGATTTTGTTTGAAAAGCCACACGTTAGCAAACCACAGTTATTTGCAAGCCTGGCCCAGGGCTAGTGTCAGACATCAACACATAGGCAGCACAGATATTTTATTTAATTAAGTCATGCCATCTGGGCCAACAATGAAGGCACTCATACACTTCGCCTTTGCTTTCAGACTGCCTTTCGCTCTGATCCCCCCAAAATTGTTCTAAAGGCCAAATCTCCATGGAATTAAAGAACACTTTCAGCTGTTACTTGCGTTAGACTGAATTTCTGCTGCAACATACTCAGGATTTTTCCTATCCTAATAAAGAAAACCAGATTTATGTGCCTTAGTTTCATCCGAATGCTGCGTCCACCATGCAGGAAATTACTAATGAGCAACTAAAAGGACTGTGCTATATATAGTATGTGTGTGCACTACCACATAGCCACCAACACTATTTTGCCAAAGCTTATATGCTATAAAAAACAAAGGTAGTGCCAAACAGTCAGACATTAGACATGCAGAGTTGCTACTCATGCTCTGTAGGCTTTCCAGACCTTTTCTTCCAAATCAGAGGTTTCCTAAGGCACCCACAATGAACAGGAACCAAACCAAAATATTTTGTGACAAACATGAGCTCAGGTCTTCAGAAATGAGAAATGCATAAAGGCTGTAAATTATCTGACTTAGTTTCAGGGCTTAAAGAAATCATGGAATCATAGAATCACAGAATGGCATGTGTTGGAAGGGACCTCAAAGCCCAACTCATTCCAGCCCCTGCCATGGACAGGGACACCTTCCACTAGCCCAGGTTGTTCCAAGCCCCATCCAAACTGGTCTTGAACACTTCCAGGGATGGGGCAGCCACAGATTCTCTGGGCAACCTGTGCCAGTCTCTCAGCATGTTTATAGTAAATAATTTCTTCCTAGTTCTAATCTAAACCTTCCCTCCTTCAGTGTATGACCATTCCTCCTTGTCCTATCACTACATGCCCTCATGAAAAGCCCCTCTCCAGCCTTCTTGCAGGATCAATTCAGGAAAAAATCCAAATTCAGGAAAAAAAATCTGTATAGCCCAGCACCAGCTTTGTGCTGTGGTCTGAACCCAGAGACAGTGCACAGCCACACACATCTCTCTCATGTTAAGTAGCCATGGGCAGACTGAGCACTAGAATTCTAAAATGTTATCGATACCTACAGGGTTTGAGAACACTCCCAGTGTCAAACAGGGTTAAAAATCCAGAAAACACAAACCCAGGGAATTTACTGGTCCGTCTTGCTGAGGAGAGGTGTGGGGAACACCAGACCACCGCACTTACCCAGTGTCATGGCACATGATTACAGGCAACTCATAAATGTTTAAAATTAATTAAACTGTTTCAATAACATGACTGAAATATTTTAGTAAAGTTTAATAACATTAGCCGAGGTGCAGAGTTGAGTCAGATGTAATTAAGTCACTCTGCATCCCTGATATGTGTTACCCTTACTCTTTATTTGATATAGAGAAGATTTTATCATGCAAACCAAATCAAACAGGAACTGAAGTGTTTTGCTGAACTGAGGCCTAAGCCCATATAAATGTAATTTTTCTCACTGTATTAAACAGCATAAGGTATTACTTAGCATATCTACAATATTCAGCTTTTCAGAGTTCTAGAAGGGTCTGTTCATCAAATTTTTGTGAGGTAAGAAAGTAAGGAACACAAGCTAAGATCAAAGTACCGTTATGTCACTCTCTAATTGCTGGATCTCTGGGAAGCCACCCAAGTCTTTGCACTTCCCAGTTACAATTTACATCTGACTACATTAAACAATTGATTCCAACACACATGTATTTTAGCACCAAAAAAACCTCCCTGTCTCCATGTAATTAAAAACAAAAATCAACCCTATATCCTGGGAAATGGCATCACTGAGCATTTTCAAGGGAAAG